>NC_085037.1:6526356-6621299 GCF_963692335.1 Osmerus eperlanus
CAGCCAGCGGACCTGTCATGCAACACTGCCGCACAACACACCAGTCAACACACCTCTGACAACACCTCTTCAGAGCCAGTCCACAAATGGCTGAAGCAGAACATTCCCTAACTGGAACCAATCAGTCCAGTCAGCCGTGGGTCAAGTTGTCCACAGTGTTCTTCTGTTTTAAACAATACATTGTTTTTACATGCTGTTTATGCACACCTAACAGGCTTTCTTCTACACTGTGTAGTTTAGCTTGTTTTCCACTATTGTCTACCTGTACTGGCAGTGTCTTTTATCAATTTATTTACCTTTAACAGTTATAACACAGTTAAGTTCCATTGACTGTTTCATCCTTATGTTATAATTTTCCTGTCTTCCACAACTTTTCTATGATTGGTCATTCTCGGTTAGAGTCACCTAGCTCTTGAACAAAGCTGTCACTGAAACAGGGAAGAATGGCCTTCTGGTATTAATAGTCCTTTAACACCCCCAAGGTTACTGTTGAATATCAGCCACAAACAGACCAGTGTCCACACACTCACACAAATAACAGCCTCCCTCCCTGGGGAAAAAAATGGCGAGTGAGAAGGGGCAGGGAAAGAAAGGGATGAGAGCAACAGGAAGGACATAGTTAAAGGAAGGAGGCGAGTGGAGGAAGGGAGGAGAGGTTGAAGAACCATCTGCTACTAGGTGTCAGTATTTTCTGTGTGTTGCCACTCGCCGACCAACAAGCTTTGGCTGTAAGAGACAAGCGGTGTGATTCAGACGAGTGAAATGAAGTCCGTCTCTGACAGGAGATGATGTGATGTGAGTTGATTAGAATGGAAATGCAGGAGCAAGAATACCTAGCTTCAGTCACCCATCCCCCCCCTCCCTCCAGGTTGTTTTTGTGTAAGGATATCAGGGAGACACTGTTCAGAATGCCACAAGGTGTAGTTTTGTAAGTCTGCCACAGTATGGCTGGACTACACATTAGTACACCTGCTGTTTTCTACAACAGTAGGCTTCATGTTTATAACATGTGTTTGAATGCCTTTACTGTGAAGGCACAGCAAACAAAATATTGTTATTTGATATTGCAGGCTGCTCTAGAGGTCATTACTAGCTTATTGCAATTTGGCGATGGTTAACTCTCTCAAGAGCATGCTCTTAGATAGCATGTTGGCTATCTTCCCAGTTTTTTACAGAGAAATACATTTTCAAATTCATTAAAAACTACACAGTTGTTTTTGTCGTATTTTCAAGTAATTGACTCAGCTCACACAATTCAAATTTCAGCTGGGCTGGCGGGCGTTTGAAGACGAATCGCAAGATGAGGTACTTGAACTTGTCAGATTTGCAGCATATCTCACTAGTCTTTAATACCAATGTCTTATTGCAATTGCATACGGATGAAAACGTCCTAGCCCACCACTTCACTGAAGACTGAGCGGAACAGAAAGACGGATACAAAATAAATAATCTAAAGGGAGAGTCCTTAATTACACATTGTTTATGTGCCCCACTCAGAGGGGACCAGTACCCAATAAAGAGTATATCCTAGGATTCCCTGCACCCAGGGGGGTGAAGAGAGAGAGAAATTGAAATTGAGTAACAGAGAGAGAAAGTGTGAGACAGAGGGAGGGAAACCGAAAACGATTTAATAAAATGGAGGTAAGCGCAGAGTTAGACACGGCTCCTGTGAAATGATTTGACCCACAGAACATTCTGCATTTTGTGCTGCTGGAAGCTGGTGTGGAATTGAGGAAGAGGACTTTTATTAATGCGACCATCACAGCATACCTCGCTTCACAGAGCTGACGGCTGAATTTTGGGGAAATATACCCTTGAAAAAAATAACACATCTATTCATCATCATAAGAGGGCTATACCTGACCATAATTGGATTTAAATCCATCAAGGCTAATGCAAAATTAGTGAGATATCAGCCCCTTCCTTTCCAAGAGGGGAGCAAACCTCCATATCAGCGTTAAACCAGATAAATGTCCTTTCACATCTTCCAGAACAGACCTTGAGGCTACTCTCTTCATCCAGGCCTCAGTTCCAATCACTGCTGCTATTCACTGAGAGGGCTCCAGGGACCGCCCCCCCCCCCCTCCCCCCGTCAGTCAGTGTGTGTGTGTGTGTGTGCGTATGTGTGTGTCCTCTCAGAGTGCTGAGTTATCATCTGACAGACAGCAGGGGTTGGCTGTGCAGGCTCAAGGTGACCGTAGGGCCAACCAGACTACTCACAGTGACAGGTATTCTCTTACAGCTCTGAAACTGGGCCCCATCAGCACAGTCTTCATGCTTTATTCATGTCTAACTCAATTTTTTTAAGCCAAGGCCACATTTTCTCTTGAATAGTCTAAAAAGCGTGGGACTTGTTGTAGAAGTAGTGTTCTGGAAAACTTCGACGTTTGGCTAAGGTCTAGATAAAAAACAAGACATCACAAACAGTTATTCACTGTCAAGATAGTCACCCTTTTTCGATTGGATTTTATGTTTATCTATCAACAGCCAAATGTACAGCTTGTATTATTCAGGAGTTAAGACTCTGGCTTTGAGCGCTTAACGACCTCATCCCAGAAGATAGCGCTGGAGGCTTGCCTCACAGTTAAGAGCAGAACAATAACTCAAGCTATTGGAGAGATTTAGAGTGACTGTACTGAAAACTCATCTGTTTTACTGAGGCGTTTTTGTAAGCTGTAGGGATAGACTGGAAAACTGAGATATGAACAGACCGACCGTGCTAAGGGCTCTCTGTCATGCACCGGTAGTTAAGCTACCGATTAAAAGGGGGAGAACATCGCAACATATTGAATTGGTATTTTAGGGTGGTGGGTGCGTTTATGGGGGCCAGTGGCAATGAAAGAAAGTACCATGGTGAGACCACGTTCTGAATGATCTCACTGTCCCCGAATGTTGATAAATGGTAGAAGGAAGGGGGCACAACTCCTACAGTGTTATCAGGAGCTGGCAGAAGGAGTCAGAGGACCCAGGCTCCACAGGAGCATAGTTACCCCGTCGGGCCGTGACTCATGCAGCTGGCAATGGCGACATGCACTCCCCCGGTGTCCTTTAACCACGTGTGTGTGTGGGTCTGTGGGTGTTCAGAGAGAAAGAGAGAGAGAGAGAGAGAGAGAGAGAGAGAGAGAGAGAGAGAGAGAGAGAGAGAGAGAGAGAGAGAGAGAGAGAGAGAGAGAGAGAGAGAGAGAGAGAGAGAGAGAAAGAAAGAGAGATCAACTCAGATTGTATAGGTTCCTCTTCTACTGGACATAATTGCAAATAGCTTCAACCCTGCTGCCCACCAGGTCTGTCTTCACGTATACTCACCAGTAGAAGGGAAGCATTCTTAAGAGGAGAAAAACCTTCTAACTGCATTTGGCCACAGAGGCTTATACTTTGCGTACTGATTAGCAAACAACCACTGAATTCTAATTTCACTTAGGTCTATTTACATAATACTACATTTAAATAATTTACATAAAATTGCTGTGACATCCGAAATACTGCATGGGATGCTGTTTTCCTATAAAGATGCTTTGACATAACTGCTTCTTAGGCAAACAATGATGAAGCCATACTCTATATGTACAGCCACAAACAGTTTTAGCCAGGCAGCTGTCACAAACAAGTTCCCTCCTGGCAGAGGGGCTGTAGACAGCTCCCCCGTTCCTGAAAAGATCCCAATTCTAAAGCAGTCTGGTCTCTTCTCTCCTCTCCGTCCTCGATCTTTCAACATTGCTCTGAACAGTTGAGCCAAGCAGTTTTGCTTTACATAAGCATCAAGCCTCTCTCTCTCTCTCTCCTTCTATTCTTCTCTCTCTTTTTTCCTAGATAGTGATACAAAAAACAAACACCCTCTAGACTCTCTCCGAAGTTGCCGGGACGACGAGAAATAGAGAGAGCTTAGTTGGTTAGGGAGTTCATTTGAGGAAGAGGAGACTGAGCAAGACAGAATATGTAGTGCACAAACATTGTGCATGAACCAACATGCTGAGTTTACCCCCCCCCCCCCCCCCCCCTAATTATGAGTCATTAACGGGACACAAAGGTTGAATGACAGGTCAGACTCTAAGTCCAAGTTTGGGTAATTGACAGGTTAAAGCAGCCCTCTCAATTGAAGGTCCTTCTTTTCCTTACTGCTGAAGGATCTAGGGGCTGCACAGTCTCAATTAAATTATATGATGGAACGTGGACCTTCGAGACGACCTCTCATTCAGGGTGATTTATTGAGCTGTCGGCTGAAATGGCCAGCAAGCGTGCAATTTGAGTAATGAAATAACAGGCCAGTTAGAAAGCTTCATTCAAAATTGAGTTGTGATGCAGACATAAACGATGCAGTGACACTTTAGAGTTAGTCGGTGCATGTGTATGGTTTCAAACCGATAGTTTATTCACAATGTTGGGACACCAGCGGTTGTCTAAGGGGCAGGGGTGTAAAAAATAAAAAGGGCACCCAGAGGACACTTCATCCCATTTTCTCCACTGCAGGGGCACCCATTAGGGCACTGCATAACATTTTCTTGCACACTGGGACACAGTCGAGGGCACTTTTTATCCCATTTTATCTACCATAGGGGCACCTTATGGTAGACAGAAGGCAACCTTGCGCTTAACACGGGGCACCCAAGTCCCAGTGAGTGGTGCACGTGGTATGCAGTGGCATCACTGAGTGTAGCTCAGCACGACTATGTTTATTTCTCGAGATCCATGCCTCCATCGTTTTGTGAAGCTCAACATGGTAGCGAATTTGTTCATATATTCATATTTACGTGAACCCTCATCCAAACACACGCGTCACTGCATGTCCTTGAGACACAGGCACTGACACACGCACACACACATTCCTGCCTTTATAGTTAGATAGACACTAGATGGCGACATTTACCTTGATTAACAACCCTTCCCCCACACACACTACACCTCTGGTCAAATATTGACCAGAGACCAATAGTTCAACATGAAAAAATCCATAGCTGTTCTTCTTCTGCATACCTGTACTGTAACATCATATAACTGAGGTGTGGAGAGTATGAGATTCCGTACTGGACTGCAGTTGAATTGCAGCAACTTATGACAACATGCAAGATAATAGGCTTAATCAGCTGTATCAGACCGAGGTGGCTCAGCAGGGCTGTTTGGATACAGGTCGTCTTAACTAGGTTAGCTGCTCTGTTTCTAATGGAGCAGCGGCTCACCTAAACTGATCTGAATCATTCAGGTTCACAGGGGGAAAATGTTTGTATATTGAGTCAGGGTTATCTGCATATCCCATGGTGCATAGACTCATCTTGCGATGGCACATGGATGGTGAGACTGTGCTCGTTCACATTCTACTTAAGGTGTTATATTTGTAATATTTCGTTCAATCGAAGGACTAGTAGAAGGACTCGAAGAGGGTTATTTTTAACATGAGACCATCTGCAATGGTTGTGAATGAACCGTCTGCTTAAATTGGGGAAAGGTTGACATGTGAGACCCGTACAAGAGTCCTCATTGTTACGGAGGCTGGAGAAGTTATCATGGAAACGAGACCTCTCTTGGACCAGACTGCGCTCCTCACACAGAAAGATGTGTAAATTGTTCTTAACTGGGAGAAGGAAAGGAAAGAGAAGGAGGAAGACAAAAAAAAACTGGCACAGTGTCAGGAACTGCAGCTGCAGGTGTCTGGCAAACAATGATCTAAAATGGTGCTTGACACAGTGTGTGGTAAAGCAGGTCCGGTCTGAGCAGTGGGAACACAATCCTGCCCTATGACAGCAATTCAACTGGTAGAGAAATTGTTACGTCACATTAAAGGCAGCTTATCTGTAAACCTGTGGTAGCATACTTGAGGGTACTTATTGAGATGCATTAGTGCTTTCAGATTCTAAAGGTTTGTCCTTCCAAGTTTGCCAATTTGAAAAAAAGAAATGCCTTCATGACTTCCATAGCTCACATTGTATTCTCATCCCCCTATCTAATCTGTCTAGGAATGTCCTAGTAGGTTACAGTGCACCCCATGGAATGACACTAAGAAGGTTTTATGAAAGGTAAACATAATATCCTTGTAATTTACGACCCTGTTCAGCAGCAAAATGGGGTTAAAGTCAAGGCCTAAAACCACATCATTATTCGGAGCATTACTATACATTTGCTCCCTCCCTGCAATCAAATCGTCACGTGACCAACTTTTCAAACTTCCTGATGATCTTTGGTCCAAGGTAATGACAGCTCAGTTTCTCCACATTTCAGAAAGAAATCTGAAACTCCTAAGTTTTATATGATAGCCTAGCTTAATATACATCGTAAACTTCTCGTCATATCTTGTTCAGCATTGTCCAAAGAATGCACGAAGGATTAATTTACTGGGCATTCAAAAGTGACCGCCGGCGGAAGCCAAGCTAGTTGCTTTAGACTAGCCCTATTTGCTAACAGCGCAACATCGTCAACGTGGAAAGAAGGATGTGGATATGCTGACCGCTGCAACATCTACATACAAGTCAGATTTAGTGACAAGAACTCTCAACAGCCGCTGCAAAGAGCATGGAATGTAGAGAAGGTAGGTTAAGCATACACGTATTTCGTTTAACTAATGAATAAACTTCAATTCATGAGTGGTGCCCGAGACAGTTCAGACACGACCTCCCATTTATTTGTCGCTTGATGGTTTTGTGTTGTGAGCTGCTTTCGTTTTTTAAGAACTTCACGTTACACGGAGAACTCGTGGCAATTTTCTTGCAATTGAGTTAGCTATCTTACTGCAGTGATGTAGTTTGTTAGTATGAAGTAAGTTAGCAAGTTCGCCGTCAGAAGTTGGTAGTTGCATGAGTGACAAAATTATACAGTGTGTCCCCGTCCAATAAATTCATGCACGGAGATTGTTATTGCTTCTCACATAGGTCTATAGGGATTTTACCCTCTAAATGGCTCTGTGTGAGATAATTATATCTAACTTCCAAATTACTTTATATTGTTTTGAAGTTTGATTATTCTTTAGCTTTAACTTTAAGAGTTTTGTCAGAGGTTTATAAGAGGTGTGATTGTAAAGCAAGGTACCTAAGTAATACATTTGTTATAACCATATACCCTAATGTTGCATACCACTTCTGTCACTATAGTGACAGGTCATTTAGTTTGAACAATTTAGGGTTTAGGGTCAGGTCTACTGAGTAGCTGGTTCCTCTGATGTGTCATTGAGTTTACCATTCTAAGAATCTCCCCTCTAACAGGTCTGGCTTATCACGCTGTAGGTCATGCCCCTTCAACAATGTTGAGCTCAATTTCCAGTCTAATACTCGATATAATTTCATTTGTCGAGATGGGCATAGGCGTCAGTGTGTCGGAAGTCCATGCATTTCTGAACTCTGTATGATTATGCATGGTTTCTCTGCTTATTGACTGTGTTTACTCTTAGTGTAATCATCAGAGAGTTGTTTGTGTTTGTGAAGAAAGAGAGAGAGATCGTTCTCTCTATTATGTGTTAACAGTGGCTATTGGCTAAGACCTCTGACTGTATATAGGCCCCTCTCAGATTCAGGTTTGCCAGAAGTCCTGTTCAGCTAGTCCAGGCAAATAGAATGTTCAAGGAGCTTTGGAATGTTCCACAGTGTACTACAAGGAACACCAGTTGTACTGATGTGTCATAGCGTAATGTGTGATCTATGTCAAAATGGCAATTTACGGTGGGGCTGACATGTAAAAAGCTTATGGGTTGTATGTCAATGCAGCATACATCCTGGTCAGTTTTTATAGTGTTCTTTACAAATGTACACAAGGTGTCTGGATGGAATGTCTCTGCAGGTAGTGCAGTATACACTAAACCCTCCACACTGAACTCCTAGCAAAGCATCTACCTGAGCTGCTACTGTGGTCATGTCTTTCTTAAGATTAGGTGCTGAGTGCTCTGGTGCACACCACCCTGGACAGAAGAGATGTCAGTACAGTGCTAGACTGTATTAGACCACTGAGCTAAAGCGAGAGCATTAGTTCACAGACAAAAAAATGGCCCTCCAACCCATCTCCATCCCAATATCTATACCATTAGAAACATTGGCCAAACTAGGTTGAAGTTTTAAAAAGCTTGGTTTAGGACTTTCAGACCAAGGTTTGATTATCACGATAACTTCTAAGCTGGCATGCCTAACCCTGTAGACCAGTCCTCATGAATCTAGCTTTAGGATCAGATTGCTATTGCAAGGATGGATACACTTTTTAGTTTTTGTTGATGGTGTTCTGTTTTCTGTCTAGTGTAAGTTCAGGACTCCGTCTTCCCTGGACGGGGACCAGGTCTGTGAAAGGAGCCCGCTGACGCCTTAGTGGGGCTCAGCAGGAGCCCTCGGGCTTAGTGACTCAACAATGCAACACAAACCCAGACGTGGCCATGACACACACATACACAGACCCTAACGATTCCTAATCCAGTTTTGCCAATACAGACAGCTCCGTGGTAGGGAGACAGACACCACAAGTGTATGTGTGCTCACACAGATGTGTGTGTGTGTGCATGTGTGTGTGTGTGTGTGTGAGAGAACAGAATCCATCATCAGGGATATCTCAGGAGTTGAAAGGTCCAGGGAGGTGAAGGAGGGGAGGGTGGTATTTCAGTTCTATTCAGCCCTAGTCTGTCACTACCAGCTACAGTACCCTGCTCAAATATTGATGTAGTGATTACACACAGGACAGTTGTAGTTCCGTTTTAACACTGATAAACCTGGCATACTTAAGGGGAGAGGATATATCTTGGACGGCTCATTGACCTTAAAGGCGTCAGTATTGCTGGGTGTTTGGAGAGCTTGAATGGGCAACGTAAAAAAAGAGTCACTGAAAAAATTAAAAAGTTGTCTACTCAAAACGTTGAACCCCTACACTTTTTATAACAACAACATAAACTGTTGCAAGTTTATACTTAATACTGTGATTCCTGATTTCTTTATTCCAGCTGTCTTGAACAGTGTGTGTGTGTGTGCGTGTGCGTGTGTGCATCTTCCACAGAGGACTCTGGCTTGGGCACTGTAGTGTCCACTGTGTAGCGCTACTTCACTACTTTGCGTGGCCAGACGGGGCGCCAGCAGGAGGCCGGCGATGAGGGTGCGCTGCTCACGCAAGCTCAACCTCCTGACCAAGACCTTCTTCCTCGTCGGCGTCCTGTGGCTGGCCTACGTGTTCCTGGCCCCCGCGTCCACCTCCGGGGCCGCGGGAGAGGATGGTGGGGGCCGCTCCCTGCTGGTCCGGCAGTTTGCCTCGCTGGGGGGGGAGGATGGGGGGAGGGCGGCGGAGCCGCCGACCAGGCCCGTTTACGTGAAGGCGCCGGCGGACAGCAACGCGCCCGGAGAGTGGGGGAAGGCCACCAGGCTCGACCTGGGGCCCGAGGACAAGAAGCTGGAGGAGGACAGCGTGGAGCGCTACGCCATAAACATCTACGTCAGCGACAGGATCTCCCTGCATCGCCACATCCAGGACAACAGGATGTACGAGTAAGTACACAGGTCCGACGGACGTCGGCTGGTGTCTCCCTGTTGCCCCTGGTGTGGCCGAGCTGGTCCTAGATCAGGTCACCACCACCACTCTGTGGTGCTCGGCAGGCGAAAGTACTAGACCCGTCTAGAGACCACTGAGCAGTTACACCAGTGCACATCTCCTCCCACCCCGCCCCTCCTATTAATGAGTCCCAGACCTTGCGACAGGACGATGAGAATGTTCGCTAGAAAAGAGAGCGTTCTCATTTTTATTCAGCTCCCCCAAAAAAGAAATAACTCAAAATGAGCTGTGTAACGACTCCCAATAGGCATCAGGGCTGTTTCGAAAGAGGTGTGTGTTTTGAAACTGTGATGGGATGGATGAATACCATGAATATAGTAGATTCGTAACGTTTGTGTGTGGGGTTTCACATTTCAGAAATGAAAACAAACGTGGTCTGTTACAGATCTTTTAGCCCGATAGAGCAAAAACTGCAGGTAACCTATAATCACTGAGGAACAACAGCTAATCCTGGCACTACTAGCCCAACCCCTAACTCTAACCTTAAACCTGAAGGTCTTGACACCTCACAGATTTTACCATTAAAAACAGTTAAAAACACTAACAAGTGATGACATCCTGGTTGGAGAGGGGATCTGGTAATCATGTGTAACCCACAGATTAAACAGATAAGAAGCTCCACAAGCTGCCACACGTTTCTAATGAGACTACAGCGGACTGAGCACTTACACCACACGCTTTGGATTCATCTCATGTTTTTGTTACTTTTCAATGTGATTCTACTGAGACACGCAGCTCCTCTTACATTTCAATGACTTTACAGTCAACAGGGGAATCTGTCTGGGCCTGTGGTTGGCTTGGAGTGAGGCCAGAACCACCGGTGAACCCTTCTGTTACCACACATAGACAGAGTAGTATACTTATACTCCCACCCCCTCCATTTAAAGGCCTTTTTTTCTCACCTCTTTTATCCTCTGGTGTTTCAGTCCTTTCCTCTATACAACCCCTCTCCCTTTCCCTCCCCCCTTATCTCCCCCTCTTCTCCCCCTTATCTCCCCCTCTTCTCCCTGGCCTCTGAGGGCTGTGTTTGTATGTGGAGCTCTGGTGTGATTTCTCTCCTCTCGTATTCCTGTGTCCAGCCTCAGACCTAATGCCTCTCCTGCACCAGCCAACAGCAAAGCTCCCATGCAGCTTGAAAAGGACACGGTTAACTCCCAGACGTCTACATAACGTTGTTGGCTAAGGGTTTTGAAGTCATGGTTAGGGTCTGGTGTTCAAGTCTACTCTCTACCTGAACTCCTTCGTTGTTTTTCTTGCTCGAACCCGCCTAACTCGTTTGGCCACCCCATTGTCTTACAGGTGTCGAGCGAAGATATTTGACTACCGTCACCTGCCCACCACGTCCGTCATCATAGCGTTCTACAACGAGGCGTGGTCCACCCTGCTCAGGACCATCCACAGTGTGCTGGAGTCCACCCCCGCCATCCTGCTGAAGGAGATCATCCTCATCGACGACTTCAGCGAGAGGGGTGAGACGCCCCACCAGAGAGAGGGTGAAGAGCAGTTAGAATGAATAGAATGAAGATGAGGCATAAAGATCATCCAGATGACTGACACAGTAACTAACCGACATATGTTGTGGGTGTGCCTCACAATGTCTTCCCAAAACTGACGTGCCAACTTAACAGTTTTCAATAACAGGTCTAAGTGAGCCGTTGACAGACAGGTATGCAAAGGCGGATTAGTAGGACAGCTGGAAAGACAGAAGGCAAAAAAAACTATTAAAGAAACAGAGGATCGTAACGGGGGGAAGGGGATTGTTCAGACTGTCTGTCTGAATTGAATGTCATGTTTATATTTGAGATAATTGGGTTGCTGGCCACACGATTTTCTCTCCATGACGTTACGTAGACGGCTATTACCTCAGCTGACCTCGCCTCACTTACATGACATCATTTCCTCTCCCTCAACCACTGAGACCAATAAGAATGTCAGCCTTGCCACTGTCAGACCGGCTGTGTTCACAGTGGATGAAAAGACAAGGAGGGATCATCAGGCTCTCCTTTATAAAATCCATCATAAATATCCTTCAGGAGAGGAGAGAGATATTTTTTCCCCTTGACAGTAATGGCATAACATTGTTCTTTTGAAAGCAATAGAAATCAGACAAGAGGAGAGCGTATGAGAGAAAGAATAGACAGTAGAGAAATAATAACAACTTTGACCTTCCTCCTCTCTCTCTCTCTCTCTCTCTATTTATTTCTCTTTCTCTCTTTCCAGTCTATCTGAAGTCTCAGCTGGCTGGGTACATCAGCAACCTGGAGCGTGTGCGCCTCATCCGCACCAACAAGAGGGAGGGGCTGGTGAGGGCGAGGCTCATCGGCGCCACCTACGCCACGGGAGACGTCCTGACCTTCCTTGACTGTCACTGCGAGTGCGTCCCTGGCTGGATCGAGCCTCTGCTGGAGAGGTGCGTCACAACGCTGATCCTGAAACAAGGACAACGCTCTCAGACGGATAGGACGTATAAACAAGTATTTTTCCATAGTAGCAAGCATAGCCTGTTTAGAATGAGAAACCACTAAAACGTGAGAGAAATGTGGACAAATAATAAATACCCTTTGTGATTAATATTGTGTGCTCGTGTTATAACGTAGAAAAACTATTGACACCATGTCCGGTTTCTAGGAATTCATATGGTCTGCATTTGTCGTTTGCAGGATTGGTGAGAACAAGAGCACCATTGTGTGTCCGGTCATTGACACCATCGACTGGAACACCTTTGAGTTCTACATGCAGACGGACGAGCCCATGATCGGGGGCTTCGACTGGAGGCTGACCTTCCAGTGGCATGCCGTCCCCGAGGCCGACCGCAACAGACGCAAGTCTCGCATCGAACCCATTAGGTCGGTGCCTGTCTGGTCGAACGACCGAAACGGGATGACCTTTGAACGAATATGAGTTCTTATCTGAAATGGGATGCTTTGAACCGAGTGAATATCTATATTTGTGCATCTGTGTTCCTTTTCTGATCTGATTGATCACAGTAGCTGTCTAATAAAGCGGATTATCCCTTTCAGGTCTCCTACCATGGCGGGTGGACTGTTTGCTGTGAGCAAGGCCTACTTTGAGTACCTGGGTACCTATGATATGGGCATGGAGGTGTGGGGAGGAGAGAACCTGGAGCTCTCGTTTAGGGTGAGTCAGGACTGGGGATGCCACAAGCTCCAGGACTGGGTTTTCAGATCTTTTCATTGTTCTTTTGTTTTTCACGTTGCCTCCCTACTTCTCCATCGTTTTTCCCCGTTTCTCCAAACATTACGATTTACCTCAAATGTTTGTTGAGTGCTGGACCGGGACAAAAAATGGATCGCGACAAAAGCAAAAAGGATCTTGTATCTGCCTTCCCCAAAATAGATGTCCAAACATGTCATTATCAGTTGTTGTGAGTGGTTGGAGGGCTCCAGGGCCGTGTGAGTCTTAGTGTCTGCTTGCTGCCACCCGAAATGGCATCGCAACTTAGATAATAGGAGATGCCTTGTAACCAAGCCACCATCCCCTTTCACTTGTCTGTGTCAATAAAAACTGTATTTAGGAAAGATGGATGGGCTGTCCCCACGAGTGATGTATTATGGATGTGGAAATAAAATAGCTCTCATTGGGACACCATGCATCATTTATAATCCCTGCATTGTTTACAGCTGTGTTTTGGAAGACAAAGAAAATATGCCATAAACAGAAATGTTTGGTATGTTAAAGTAATGTGTGGTGCTCTCTCTGGCTTTTAGCATATGTTATAGCGAGAGCAAGATTGTTTTAATTTAGAGAATAACTCAAGCAGGCAGTTATTACATGTACACTAGGGAGCAGACTTACCTCTCTTTCTCCAGGGGAGCTTTACTGAGATGTGTAGTTGTGGTGGGAAAAAACAAGCAATTAAAATATGCAAATACATAGCATAAATCTGAGGTCCTAGAGGAGATTCGCATGCTGTCAGTTGGTCCTAACAACAGTTTTTTGGACAATCTGGGATTTGTATTCAGTGGCAGCATGGGGGATTAAGAATCTGAGGCACAGGTTTATTGGGTATTCAACAATGTCGTTAATCCTGGGAATAAGCATTCCTTATGAGCCATGTGAATTATTGAGTGAGTAATTTTGTTGTAATGTAAATAGTTGTAACGTATACAATTCTTTATAGAACCCCCCGCCCACAAGTTGGTAGTACTCTATAATGGTCTAATTATCCACATTTCTAATATATTAGTCCCTAACTGTGCTGCTCGCTCCTGGTAACACTTTAGATACAGACACTTGTAATAAGCATCAATAGGTCATAAGGCCATAGAAAGTTAATCAGTTATATTAACACATATCACACACACTAACGCTCCTGCATCTAAAGTGTTGCCCTCTCTCCTCCCCAGGTCTGGCAGTGTGGGGGCAGCCTGGAGATCCACCCCTGCTCTCACGTGGGCCACGTCTTCCCCAAGAAGGCCCCCTACGCCCGGCCCAACTTCCTCCAGAACACCGTCCGTGCCGCCGAGGTCTGGATGGACTCCTACAAGCAGCACTTCTACAACAGGAACCCACCGGCCAGGAAGGTACTGCAGCCAGCTCAGCTAACAGTTAACAAACAGTGGTTAACAGCCCATGAACCATGGCTGGAATCACATTTTCAAATACGACTTGCAACCTGATTCAGATAGCTCATGATAATGAAATCAAATGGACCGATGGCAAAATACAAGACTAGGGTTCTATGTCAAATACACCTCAAATATGTTTAAATAGGCTTGGATTAGAGTTGAAACTGGTCCTAATATTTGCATTTAGATTATTATTATTAAAGTTATCACTTAGTAAAGGCTAGTAGAGACTTGCAATTGTTGGCACGTTGCAGCTTTGTAACATACACACTCTGCCTTTAATGTGTCAAGTTCTGCTAAGTTCTTAGGCCACCTGTAGAGTATGTTCCTCATCCAGGTCCTCTGGTCCTCCTCTACAGCAGCATGCTGTGTCTACATGTACAGTACCATGTAGGGTTGTTCTTTCCACAAAGCACATCCAAAGCTCAGTGTCATATTTTGTCCAACGTTTATTTAGACTTGTGACGGATCTTAATGTCGTTATCCTTTCATGATAAATCTATTTAGATGTGAAGCCAGGCTAATTGGAATCACATTAGCTCTAAAAGCTACAAAGGTGCTATGGTTCAGCAGCAGTAGCAGAGATACAGAATCATAGGATTTATTGTTGTCAAAAGGTGTGTGTACTTGCCAAGCCTCTCAGGTTCAGTGTTGGCTGACTTCAAAGTTTCATGTATCTTAGTTTCACCTCTCTGGAAATGTTCATTATTAATGGCAGGGATCTTTGATCAAACCATAAATTACCCTAGCTGAGGGAAAGAAGGAGCCATGTGGCTAAATATGACCCTGTCCAGTCAAAGGACATTGGATAGTTTGGGTGTCCTTATGCAGACTAAGCTCTACTACCACAACTAGCACTTCTGTAAATTTTGCCATGATAATGGCTTGAATTGTTAATGGTTTGTTAGCTAAATATTTAGTCTATTACACACAACACACAATATACAATAGAATATATTATACTGTGTATTAAGTAACTATAATGCCTCCCCCAAATAAATACTTGTATCTGTAGCCTTACCCAATACCTCTAGTTTAACAGTTTGCTTATAATGATGCATTACTTTAATATAGTTGAATTATGTTTGACAAGAGGGTTGTTCGAACATTGTGGATTTATAAAGAGGCAACACCCAGAACTAGACAAACATCTGCAACACATTCCCAACATCAGAATTGTGCACATTGACCACACCCTGTTGGCTGGTTCAAAAGCTCCACCCAAGCAAACTCAACAAGTAGCGACGTCCTCAACAGGATGTAAACTGGGATAACCAGGAAACTCACACACTGATCACACACAAACCTGATCACCCTAATCACCGTAAACGAGTGTTTCAGAAATGGAATAAACCTTGTGTGTGTTTCTCATACAGGAGTCTTATGGGGACATCTCAGAGAGGGTTGTGCTGAGGGACAGGTTGAAGTGTCAGAGCTTCGACTGGTACCTGAGGAACATCTACCCTGACCTGCATGTGCCTGAGGACCGAGAGGGCTGGCACGGAGCCGTGAGTTTCCCCAACTTGCACTTTGGATGAGCTGAGTGAAGATGCACATCTTTTCATTGACCTGCTACAGTAGTATGAATACTGCAAGACTTATTTCACTGGGTAAAGAGTGTTCTATTGTTTCGATATTTCATTTCTTGCAGGTTCGTAGCTCTGGGATCCATTCAGAGTGTCTGGACTACAACTCCCCAGAGCACAGTCCTACAGGAGCGCACATCTCTCTGTTCGGCTGTCATGGACAGGGAGGCAACCAGGTGAATAGTATTGCACTTCTGTTTAATCTCTCCTTTCGCCCTCCCTCTCTGCTTTCTCCCACTCTCTCATATCCCTCTCTTGACCTTATGTCTCTGGGATGGATGGCTGGCTGGGTAGATGTAATGAAGTGAATGTCAACAGTATCTGGTGACCACAGAGGAAGACAAGCTACAGTTCCAATACCTCAACACAGAGGAGCTCTTATACCGTTTCTTATATGGCTGCTTACACTTATATATAAATACCCTCCCTCTTAATATGAACAACTAACAACCTTTTCTATATACTAGTATAAACATGACAGGTGAATATGTATGAGTTCTTGTGTGATTATTCACAGCCTAGATAATGATCTCTCTATGTTGTATATTTCATGTCTGGGTCACTTGTCCCCCCTCCCATCCATGGATCTCCTCCACAACCCTTGTAGATCTGATGACCCATCAAAGCATTCAGAGCATCAGGTGTCTTATCACCACCACACCACACAAGCAACCACGTGTGACAGACCAAAATCAATGTTTCCACAACTGCCAAATGTGAAACGAGAACCTCGGTGTCTGTCTCTCGGTCTCCTGGGACCTAGTTCCATTTAAAAGATACATGAGCTACATTGAGCTTTGTCCCCTGCCAGGACAGCATGAATGGGTGAATGGCACCAATGATTGACTGGGTAAATAAGTTTGAGGCAGACACACGGACAGTGAGGAGAGGGAGAAGGGGAAGATGGCGGTTCTTATTATTCCAAACTAACCATTACTCAGTCTAAAAGATGCATGAGGAGGAGAGGACAGAGGCAGAGATGAGAGGAGAGGAGAGGGGGGAGAAGCATTGGTGAAGATTGATTACCTGTGGCTGTTTAAAGGGCACCAAGGGTGGTATTGTTGTTTGGTTTGTGACAGGCTGGAAGAACACACCTGGATGATGAGTTGGTGGGTGGAGGGGTGGTGGTGGTGGGGGTTAAGTCTTTATATGTCCGGGTGATGGAGATGGCTATGGCTTTGTTCTCCATAATGAGATGCCATCACGTAAACACAAACACACACAGACATACACACAAACACACACGCGCACACCTTAAGACGGGCTGTCAGGGGGGCAAATCTTGCCGTCTTAGTTGTCGTAGTCAACAAGGTCGAGAGAAGGAGAGACAGGGGTGGAGGAAATGGGTTTGGATAAGGCAGGAGAGATGACTGGTGTTGACACGTGTCTCTCCAACGGAGAACACAAATTCTCTCTCTCTCACGCTCTCTCTCTCTCTCTCTCTCTCTCTCGCACCCTACCCCTCTCTTCCTCCTCCTAGTACTTTGAGTACACATCACAGAAGGAGATCCGCTTCAACTCGGTGACAGAGCTGTGTGCTGAGGTGCTGCAGGGCCAGACCCACGTGGGGATGAGGCACTGCCCTCGTGACAGACTCCCCAGGCCTCCCTCCATCATCTGGGAGTTCAGAGACGTGAGTGTCACGCCCACCACCGTCCCAGACACCAACACACGCTGCCACCACAGAAGGTGTTGGAACACAGTGTGTTCCTGTACGCTCACACAAGCACAGGAAAGCATACAAACCTATAGGACACACACACATTGCATGTATGCGCACACAAGCAAGGGGGGCAGCATGTTGTATGCAAATGGACGACAGCATGCCATACCTTGGGCTCCAGTTGTGTGAGTGGGAATGTTTGCTCCATTGCAGGACGGCAGCATCTACCACCCTCTCTCCGACTCCTGCGTCACGTCCTACCGCACCAACGAGGGACGCACAGACATCCAGATGAAGAAGTGCTCCCCTGCAGACAAAAACCAGCGCTGGACGTTTGAGTGGTGACAGGAAACAGGAAGCAGGAAGTGGCATTTCAAGTGACCTTTTGACCTTGTGTGATGGCCTCTGTGGTGCGTTTTCCTGAAACTCATTTTAATGAACAGAAAGATTTTGTTCAACGACAAGATGTTTTGGGGGAGCGAGGACTTTTAGGATGCAAGTCTTGTGACAACGTTTTTTAAACCATGACCGAGGTAAAAACCACAAGGCCTGTTTCCTGTTTGACAGTGTACAGTATCCCTTCCGGTGCCTTCGTCAGATGCAAAAGAGGCCAGACCACACCTGAAGTGCCAATACTTCTACCCATCATTGTTAATTCTGTATACACACATTGTGTTTGTATTCGCTTTTAGACTGTTCTCTCTTGTGCTATACTAGACAGGTCTGTAGACCATGTGCCTTGAAACGTGGGGGGGGGTCTTCATCTTCCTTAACCCTTGTGCTGCCTTCGGGTCACATGACCCAAAGGTTCACAACGAACCATGGTTGTGTTTACCCAATTTTATCCAATACAAAAACAAATAAATAGCATTTTCTTTTAAACTTCGCAATGTGGGGGGTCTGAGACAGCCCGACGGTTAAAAGAAAATGCTTCAGTTTGTTTTTGTATGCGGTAAAGTTGTTGCAATACGACGGTGGGTCACAATGACTGATGGGTCAGAATGACCCGAAGATAACACAAGGGTTGAGTCCTCCTTGACTAGGAAGCTCATTACATTTCTGATGCTGAATAATCCTCTCATCAATGTTTTGACGTCAAAACCTGGCACACATCAGGTGATCAAATATATACTTCCAATAATGTTTTAAGAATGTCCATGGGCGATAGGAAATGTATCTACACTTATATACTATTCTATAATCAGTCTTGGGTGTACACGTTGACTCTTAAGCAGTGTCTACTTTAAGTGAGACATTACTCTGAGACGGTGTGATATCTTTGAGATATTACTGCACGGCCCATGACTGTACAGAATGCTGTGACAGTGACAATGGTGTGGAATCATGGGAGAGTGATATGCTGTTGGGAGCAGAACTAGACTGATCTAACTCAGAACTATGTCTCAGGAGACGCCCAGGAGTCGGGCTACAGGCTGTTGGAGCAAGACTTGAAGACGTCTGTTGAGCGTTTGTTAAGCTTAACGTGCAATTTGACCGGAGGGAGGGGGACACAGGGAGAAGACATGGGGTCCATGGTGGCTGTTAGATTCGACTTCTGTGGACTGTAAATTAAAAGTTGCCCTTCATACAGTACTAGCCTACTGTGCCTCAAAGTCTCACCTCTGCAGCCTAATGGACAGACCTCGCTTTAGCACACTGTGTTCCTACTATTGACCGTAGGTTTGACAAGTTCATTTCAAAGAATCATGTGTCACTCTCCAAACTTGCTCACCAGAATTCTGCTATATCCTTCCTCACTTCTAAACTGGGATGTCTTTGGGTTTTTCTAATGGGGCTTGATGGGGTTTTTGTGGACTAAAAGAACATACATTAGATCTTCATAAAAAAAGATTTGATGTAACTTGATTCTTATTTTTTGCAGTTGAAGTGCTTGTTGATTTCTTTGTACTGCAGGTGATTTGATATAATAAGTCTTTTGTGGTGTTTTGCACTTTATGGCTTTTTGAAATGTTTTTATTTGTTAAGGAATGGTTGATCCTAGAAAACAACTCTTTACTATGTATTTTCTTTTCTGTTGTTTTTTGTAAATGATGTGATGCAAATGATAAGGGAATTGTGCGTGTTTGAACTACTAATGAAGCACAAGAGATTGAGAAGTTAATCACATGATGAAACAAATTATGAAAATGACGTTTGTTGTGAATTTCGGAAGGATGGATGCTTGGAACATTAAAAATCAAAAATAAATTGGCAGAGTGTATGAACGCTTTTATATGTACACACGGTTCTAATTGGGCATCCTTGCATTGCATGGGAATATCAAGTGTCGATAACAGTCGAGCCTTTGTGTTTGCGCCATCTAGTGGCACGAAAGCTTCTATGAAAATAGTGCCATTTGTCAAGATGCCATAGATGTCCTCATGCATAGAAAAATAAAACACTCCGGTTGCCTTGTCTCTTTGTTGTTTTGACAATAAGAGTACTCAATCAAACAGTAGGGCACTCGAATTACCTTCTCGTTGCCTCAATTATTTATCATTTTAATTTGCTTAAACATATATTTTGTTTCAAATACCATTTTTTACGCAAAGACCGAGAGCAATATATTCGGAAGCAGTTCAATTTTTGAGTACAGTGGTGCAAATATTTTGCCTGTGAAAGCTTGTCCTTAAACAAACAGTCACCACCAGCAAGTGTGCAAATATCTCAATGCTGGCTGACAGAGAGTTATTTTAAGTTTAATCAGAGGAAGTAAGTCTTATTCATGAGCAGTGATGGTAAAGCGCAACTGGTCACGTGACGCGATTTCCTCTGCCCGCTACTTGTTGCAAACTCGGAAGTAGCTCTGTCCATTAGTGGCATGCGAAATCAAAATAGCACAATTAAAACAATTGTGGTTGGTAGCCGACTATTATGTTCGGTCAACTCGAAGATTATTGTAGGCGCCTTTCCGGTATAACTGTAGTAGGTTATTACAACACCTTGTGACATCATGAGAGGCAAAAGATTGCCCGCCTCACTGGCTAACTTCGACTCGAGTCAAGTTCACCAACATAGTGGCTGACATGTTCGTGTAGCCCTCAAATGTAACAGGCAGTTAGGCGACGCTTCATTGTAAACAGCCTCAATGATAAAGAAAGTCGTAAAGCTACATTGAATCGATGGTAAACTGCGAAGATGGAGGAAAGGCTGACCCCGAAGTGGATTTGGATATGTTCTGGCGCAGAGTGAAACGCGATGCACGTAGCTCTTTGATTTGACCTGGATTTTTTTTCGTCTTCAAGTGCTAATCCAACAGATAGCCTAACTAAAATAATCTAATTAGGAAAATCCTCGCCTAGCATCGCCAGCAACAAGGTTCACTCAGACGAGGTGTTTAAATGGGACTTCTTGCCGCATGATTTCCAAACTTGTTCCTGAAAGTTGCCTTTCACTGATCCACCCTACGAATTGGTTTCAAATCTTCTGTAGCCCATGCGAGCGAACAGAAACAAGACTTGGCAACTGCATTGCCTGCATTTGATCTCAATAATGCATGTAGGTAATAGGCTGTCACAGTAAAATTAGAGGATGGACGATTTATGTAGTAGTAGTCGCTACTTGGAGCTGCGGGGGTCCATGAAAATATTGCTATCTTGAGGGAGGAAATAAGCAGTTTAAGAGAGCGACACGATGGCAGTCTGCGGGCGCAGGAACCGATCAAAGTTAATTATTTGCCTGTTTGGAGTTTCTGCCTTTGTATATTTAATGTTCCTTAGGCATAATTCGGTTGACATAGGCGAGACGAATAGGAGAGAAGTTCCTTCAGAGGAAAAAGTATCAAATGAACTTCTTAAAAAGCCTGTCTACGAGAAACCGCCGTTGGATGTAAATTCTCTAGGCGAAATGGGTAGAGCTGTCAAATTGAACCTCGTCGGAGAGGAGAAGACGAAGGAAGATGAGAGCATTCAGAAGCACCAGATAAACACCTATGTGAGTGATAAAGTATCGCTCCACCGCAGGTTACCGGAGAGATGGAACCCATTGTAAGTTGAGAATGAGTTTACCGTGAATGATGCAAAAATAACAAAGTCTTCGTGTATGACATGCCTTTTTTTTCCTAACCACGAACGTAATGCTAGTGATATGATTTGAGAAAATTACTGTTCAGGATTTTAGGGGGACTCTGTATGTTTGGATGAAAAGGTAACTTGGCCCTGATTGATCTCTTGCTGGTTTGTTAGAAAGAGCTGCCCTGGTTTAACGAAGTGTGTCACAACCATAACGTGACAATAAGAGCTACACACTACTGTATCCACAGTATTCAGAACATGCAGTTAGCTCCCATATTAACCCTCTCTTTGTTGAAGCTCATCTTTTCTGACCCATAAAATACAAAGAACCACCACAGTGATAATCCAATTACAACCTATTATACTGCTGTCAGGAGTTGGACTCCAACCAGAGCAGGGTGTGTGACTCATGTTTCCTGTCACATCTAGGTGCAGGGCTGTCAGCTATGACTACCGCTCGCTGCCCTCCACCTCAGTGGTGATAGCCTTCTACAACGAGGCTTGGTCCACCCTGCTGCGGACGGTTCACAGCGTGCTGGAGACCTCGCCGGATGTCCTGCTCAGGGAGGTGGTGCTGGTGGACGACTACAGCGACAGAGGTAGAAACTCTTCAGGGATGTGATGAGAGAGAGACAGAGCCTAATGCAGAGAGTATGATTGGGAAAGGGCTAGGCAGGCATGCAAACAGATGGTGTGTCAGAAATAAAGAGATGCAGGCAGTCAAAAGGTCAAAGACCGAGACCGTTTGTGTTTACAGGAACTCATACTGAGCTCACGCTGGCATACTGTTAGCTGATAAACAGATGTCAACAACAAAGTCAAATAATTTTGTTGAACAAAGTCAAATAACTTACAAGGTGTCACCCTCACTGACAAATAAAGGCTTGTCATTGGCTTGACTGACTTTTGTAACTCCTGGTTTAACCGGTCCCACCAGTTATACCACTTTGAGGCTTCCCAAGGAGCTCAGTAGTAACACAAACTCAAACCAGTGTGCTCAAGGCTGTGGCACTTCTGCCTTATCATAAGTACAAAGTACACACGATATCACAAATCATACAATGATTTTTTCCTCATAGTTTCAGCCAATATCAGACAAAGAACCACACTGAAACATTTGAGACACACCCTGAAAGTGTTTACCTTCTGATGTTCCCTACAGAGCACCTGAAGCAGCCACTTGAGAACTACATCTCAGGCCTCAGGAAGGTGCGTCTGATCCGGGCCACCAAGAGGGAGGGGCTCGTGCGTGCCCGCCTCCTGGGGGCCTCCATCGCCACGGGCGATGTGCTGACCTTCCTGGACTGCCACTGTGAGTGCCACGAGGGCTGGCTGGAGCCCCTGCTCTACAGGTAGGGAAACCCCCTTGCACTTGTCAGATTCCTCATTCGCGGGCTGTCCTCCACATCTCTTCCTCCTCCACTTTCTCTCCTCCTCTTCCTCCTCCACTCTTTCTCCTCCTCTTCCTCCTCCACTCTTTCTCCTCCTCTTCCTCCTCCACTCTTTCTCCTCCTCTTCCTCCTCCACTCTTTCTCCTCCTCTTCCTCCTCCACTCTTTCTCCTCCTCCCCCACTCCTCACTGGCTGCTCATCCTATGTGAGGTCTCCAGCAGAGTTTGGGTAGGGGTGAATGTTACCTGAACCACCTGCTACATGTCCTGGATATCCACCATGCCCATCCTGACTCCCAGGATAAAGGAGGAGCCGGCGGCCGTGGTGTGCCCCGTCATCGACGTCATCGACTGGAACACCTTCCAGTATCTAGGCAACCCTGGGGAGCCCCAGATTGGGGGATTTGACTGGCGCCTGGTCTTCACCTGGCACCCCGTGCCTGACTACGAGCAGAGGCGACGCCGGTCGCCAACCGACGTCATCAGGTTTGTCGTCTGCGGCGACCACTCTCTTAGTGATGCAGGCTACACATCACTATGCGTACACGCTTCCAGTTTGGGATTGTACTATAATATACGATCATGTTATCATTAATATTGAATTTTCTATTATCTTTATTATTTACATTTATATAAGGTTTTCCGATTAATAGTCTTGACAGATTGATTAGGGTGTGTGTGTGTGTGTTCCTCCCCAGGTCTCCTACCATGGCAGGTGGGCTGTTTGCTGTCAGTAAGAGCTATTTCCATTACCTGGGCACGTATGACACTGGCATGGAGGTGTGGGGGGGAGAGAACCTGGAGATCTCCTTCAGGGTGAGTGTGTGTGTGTGTGTGTGTGTGTGTGTGTGTGTGTGTGAAGGAGTCTCCTGTATGTTGAAGACTAGTTAACCTCAGTTTTTTGTGTGTGTGTGTTTATGTTTTCGGGATGTGATATGATGTAAGTTCCAGAACTCTGTGTTCCTGTCTGACCATTCATTTTTTGCTGCCATGGCTTCCGTTGGTTAAGAGCCATAGACTCCATATCAATGTGAAATAACTGTAGCGATTCACACAAAGCTGTGATGTTTAATAGCATTACAGGAGGGGCAGTATATACCGGGCCTCCTGAAATAACCATGACCAAGCTACATCTTCCTGATCTAAATCACCCTGACAAGTCCCATTCTAAACGGCCAGTATCTTAATAGTCTAATTGTGGTGAGGAATTCCAGCCCTTTAGTTCATATCCAAAAGCAGATATTTCCCTGAGGAAAGAAGCCCCAGAAATGTAACCCTCCCCAAAACGTCCCCACACAAAGGCATCCATTGTGTTCGCCTGATTGAATCACAAGAACGTAATTACATCTTTGGGCTGTTGTTGTTGTTTGGGCTGATTAAGATCTGGCAGTGTGGGGGCAGCCTGGAGATCCACCCCTGCTCACACGTGGGCCACGTCTTCCCCAAGAAGGCCCCCTACTCGCGGAGCAAGGCCCTGGCCAATAGTGTGAGAGCTGCAGAGGTCTGGATGGACCAGTACAAGGAATTGTACTACCACCGCAATCCTCATGCACGTCTGGTAGGTGTGTGTGTGTGTGTGTGTGTGTGTGCGTGTGTGTGTGTGTGTGTGTGTGTGTGTGTGTGTGTGCGTGCGTGTCTATGGGGATGTCTGAGGGTGTGTGTATGAATGTGTGGATATCTGTTTGAAGTTTCCTTCTCTTCATTAACCCTTGTGTTATCTTCGGGTCGTTCTGACCCATCAGTCATTGTGACCCACCGTCGTATTGCAACAACTTTACCGCATACAAAAACAAAGTGAAGCATTTTCTTTTAACCCCACATTGCGAAGGTTAAAAGAAAATTATTTTTATTTGTTTTTGTATTGGGTAAAATTGGGTAAACACAACGATGGTTCGTTATGAACCTTTGGGTCATGTGACCCGAAGGCAGCACGAGGGTTAAGCTGCATCCAACTGAGAAGAGTGTATTCGGTGTATTATTACCACAGAGAGACATATCTACGTGTCAGTGGATCCCACATACACACACTCACACACTTTCTTTCACTTACACACACCCTCTCAGTAACTCTCTCTCTTTCTCCAGTGTGTGTGGTTAAAGAGGCAGGCTCTCTAAACACAGATCAGGTGGCCCTCATCTCCTTAAGAGGTGTGGGGTGTGCCAAACAGGCACTGCCAGGCCAAACTCTATCCTTCGAAACACACACTCACCATTTCTCTCTGCCCAGCGGGGTCAGCGCTTGTCTTTCACACGTACACACACACACATACACACACCCACGCACGCACAAACACACACAGAATAACCCTCCCTCTCCCTCCTATATCTGTCTCTAAATATTACCTGTAGATGACACTGTTGTCTGCCATTTCATGGTCAACCAGCATGGATCATTCATAATTAGCTGGTCCCTCTTAGTTTCAAACAGACTGATCAAGGGTACCACAGTAAATCCACTGACATTGCCTACCCTGCTGTAGTTGGAAAGCTCAAGGGTGGAACCGTTGTTCCTGTCCTGTTGTTTCCAGGAGGCCTTTGGAGACGTGACGGAGAGAAGGGAGTTGCGAGAGCAGCTGGGCTGTAAGGACTTCAAGTGGTACCTGGAGAACATCTATCCAGACATCCACATTCCTGAGGACAGACCCGGCATGTTTGGCATGGTGAGGAGAACCTTGGGAGACCCTCTGAACCACCGAGAACCCAACATATCTCTGATGGACAGGAGAAGAACTCTTTAAAATATATTTGACTGAAATGGACTGAATTGACTGAAAGATTTTAATTGACAGAATATTTTAGGGGACGTTCCTTAAATGGATGGAGTCATAAATTACGGAACATGATTTGGTGTACAGTAGACGCAGTTGTTCTAGACTGGAGAGTGTCTCTTAAATCTCCTGTCACACTTCTCTCTTATGACAACAGCACGCGTTCAACTGTTTTCCCCGTGTGTGTCGCCCTCTAGCTGAGGAACAAGGGAATGACCAACCACTGTTTTGACTACAACCCTCCGGATGACCACAATCTGGTGGGTCACCGTGTCATCCTCTACCCCTGCCACGGCATGGGGCAAAACCAGGTAGACTGCACACACACACACACACACACACACACACACACTCACACACACACTCCTGCCAGCCACAGCATGGGGCAAAAACCAGGTAGACTAAGCACACAGACACAAACACACACCTGCCACGGCATGGAGCACAACCAGGTGGCGTATAAACTAAAAAAGACACACACACACCCATCCATGCTCGTCTGACGCTAAGCTTGGCTCCTCCCTCTCCCCAGTTCTTTGAGGCCTCCACAGAGGGGGAGCTCCGCTATAACACCAGGGAGCCAGCAGGGTGCGCTGTGGGGGACGCTGTCTCCAGCTATCTGACTGTGCACCTGTGCAGGAAACCCCACCTGCCAATCCCGGAGGACCAGAAGTTTGTGTTCAGAGAGGTGAGGAGGACGATGGGGTGTGTGTGTGTGTGGCTGTTTGGCGGACCATGTTTTCTGTACCCATACGTGTGTGCTCAATACATTGGAATTCCTCAACAAAAAAAAAAGAATTTGTGATCAAATAAAACATCTAAAAGGTGTGGGGCGGGGGGGGGGGGCGAACGAGATATTGGATAAGAAAGGAAGAAAGTGACGACTCACTATTAAAAGGCGACTTAGAAAAAACTGACATTGAGCCCTCTCTTCCTCCTCCACCAAAACTTTTTGACATCCTCCAGGGCTCTTAACCTCAGACTGCAATCTCTCAGACCCCACACACACACACACACACACACACACACACACACACACACTAGTAGGACGACGTGCTCCCTGACGGTGAACGGCAGACATGGTAGCAGGCCTGCTTTGTTATTCACCCAGCATCTTGGCTGTGTTTAGAGACAGGCTGTTGAGTGTTGCCAAGCATGCTAATACCTGTGGTGAACACCACGCTATTTAAATGTAAATGGAGAAGGCGAGAGAGACAAGGGGGAGGAATAAAGAGAGATAGTGGGAGAGAGAGGGTAGAAGGGGGGAGAGAGAGAGCGGGAGGGAGGGAAGGGGGAAAAAGAGTGGAGGAGAGAATGATAAGAGGGTGGACTTTCCACGTACTATTGGAAACAAAGTGATTACCGTCTGTTTCTCTCCCTCTCTTGTTCTCTGTCTCTGCCTCTACCCCCTCTGACTCTCTCTCCTCCCTCTACCCCCTCTGACTCTCTCTCCTCCCTCTACCCCCCTCTAACTCTCTCTCCTCCCTCTACCCCCTCTGACTCTCTCTCCTCCCTCTACCCCCCTCTAACTCTCTCTCCTTCCTCTACCCCCCTCTGACTCTCTCTCCTCCCTCTACCCCCCTCTAACTCTCTCTCCTCCCTCTACCCCCCTCTAACTCTCTCTCCTCCCTCTACCCCCCTCTAACTCTCTCTCCTCCCTCTACCCCCCTCTAACTCTCTCTCCTCCCTCTACCCCCCTCTAACTCTCTCTCCTCCCTCTACCCCCCTCTGACTCTCTCTCCTCCCTCTACCCCCCTCTAACTCTCTCTCCTCCCTCTACCCCCCTCTGACTCTCCCTCCTTCCACTCTCCCCCCATCTTTCTCTCTGTTCAGGATGGGACCATCTACCATGTCATGAGCCAGAAGTGCGTTCAGGCTGTCGACAAGAGTGACAACGGTAGTCCCGCCCCTGGCCTACGCCCCTGCTCTGACTCCGCCCTCCAGAAGTGGTTTTTTGAGGAGAGGGCTTAGAGCAGGAATAACCAAAACCTTACCCCTGTGGGAGGCATGGGACCACCAAACCTTACCCAGTGATGGAGACAGGACAACCAAGACTTTAGCCCTTAGTTGGGGGGCATGGAGGAATCCCGGACAACCAAAGCCTTACTCCTGGAGGGACACAGTACAACCAAAAAGGTAGCCATGGAGACGACACAGGACAACCAAAACCTTATTCCTGGGTGCGGGGACAGGAGAATCCTGGAGAATCTTAAAGCACTGTTGAACCAGACTCAAACACAGGTTAATATTCTCTCTTCAGGTATTTGTATTTATTTCGGTAGTTTTCCAGGGCACCTTCAGTCAGTCATGATTCACGGGGATGAAGAACACAAGCCCTGGTTGAACCCGTGTCTGTCTGTCTGTTTGGAACAAACGACACAGATAGTTCTGCCTGCCTCTTGGTGGACATTGTGAATATGAATTGGTACATATCAGACAGCTTTGGGAAACGTCTTGAAGCATTTAGCTGGGGGGCCATACAACTGTGTTTGAACATGGGAGAGGCAGCCTGGAACAGAGGAGGACTGGAATATACAGGATATGGCACCATCACACACTTCTGTTCTTGACAAGTGGTCATAACCTGTGCAATTTAAAATGCGTGAGTTTCCCCTTTTTTATTGATCTCTCGAACTCATGACCACCAACCGGTACTGGTGGATGGTCTGGCATTGCAGTCCTTTTTAGAGACTATATATCTTTTTCAATAACTGATCATATCACTTCTTACCTCTAGAGCCACACCCCCTTTCCTTTTTCTTTTTTATCTTTTTTGTCTTATTTATATATTTTTAGCATTATGAAACACCTCCTACCTCTTTCTGTAGTGAGGTACTGAAGTACTGATGATGGGAGAGTTTCAAGTCTTATTTTGATGGTGGACTTTCAGCACTTATACAATGAATGTTTAAAAAATAATAATAATACAGTTCTAGTCAATGTAATGTAACTCCACAGAGATGACTGCCAGCAATGACACAGTCTTTGTTAGAGGCCTATTTCTAAAACAAATAAGTCTTAATATAAGTGACTCCACATAGTCTGGATAACATCCTCACTTTCCTTTATTTACTTTACCATCATCTATCTTTTGTCTGATCGTGTTGAAGCCCTCAGTTGATCACTTAGTTGATGTTGCTCTCTGAAACCCATACTACCATACTATTTAGCATGCCAGAAAAAATGGTATGTCCCAATACATAGCATATTTAATATATTATGCCAAAAATGACAGGATATCCTGCTATATCTGGTAGCATTTTGCAGTACGTGAGGAAGCATGCTTTTCAAAGAGCCGTACGCCGCTGAGATACAACAGCAGACCAAGCTGTTTACGCCAGCTCAGTGAGCGGTGTCATGACGACGTGTTCCATGAATGTATGCGTACTGCATGCAACAGTATGCACTTTTAAGGGCAACTGCAGTACCTACTAGAGGTCAAATGATGTTATTTGGGGACCCAGCGGAGGTTTTCTTACTCTTGTTCTAATTCTATGCATCCACTCCACATCTATCACCCATGTTGTGCCTTAGCTGACCTTTGCTAAATGAGACGTGGACAAGTGGTTGGACTGAGAAGCCCAGGCCATTCTGAACGTGTGTATGTAGAAGTAAACATGTAAGGCAGCAGGGTTGTGCCATCGGCTCTTCAGGAAGAACCCCCCCCCCCCCCCCCCCCCCTCATGCCACGAAGCTCCTGTCCAGATGCTGTGACCATGTGGTGACACTGAGCTCTGGAAACAAAGTGGATACAAAGTTATTGATTCTTGATCAGCTTGGTGTTTGATCTGCTAGGATTGAGTTTGCACAGATTCCTTGTCATGGAAGGAGCAAAAAGACAGTTTCATATATGGCACAGAGTGTGAAAGCAGGACCTAAACAAGACCCATCTTTAAACATAAACGCACAGAACATCTCCTCCAGTGTGAGGGGCTCAGGACTGCCACAGTGTCCTCTCTGCACTGATCTCCATGTTAACACAGAGACACTTCATGCCAGCGAGGGGGATATATCTCCCATCCCGCTCTTCTCGTTGGGTGTTAATGGTCCCTATAGCTATCTGTTATTCCAAGCATGTCCTAGTCGTAAACCCTATTTTACTCTAGTCTTGAATTGTATGCTAATTTGTTATGGTATATGGCCATAGTAAAGCTGATGGGTGTCCGCTGGGCATGACTGGCTCATATCTTTATGAAGGGGCGCTGTAAAAGTGGGTGACACTCCAATTGCGTGTGTGTGTGTTTGTGTGTGTGTTTGTGAACCACCTGTCCCGTTAAGTAGCTCATTTTATTGCTGTACCATATCATGCACAGACTGTACAGTGCAATGCTGTTGTGTTTTGACTGGGTTCGATCAAACTGTTAACATGCTGAAACAACTAGTGGAGATGAATCACTAATGCTGGAACTTATCACAATGTCTTGTTGTTGTCAATGATTGTGGCCTTATAATATTACAATGAAGGATTTAACTAGAAAACTTTTTTATGGGGGTGGGGGAAACTTTCCATTGAATGGACACATAACTGGTGCCTGTCTTAATTAAGTTGTACCTTCAACAAAAGTTTTCATTTTGACGTTAACTCAAATAATATAAAACCTTTGAGTATTATACTGTGTGTTTGTCTGTTTACGTAGTTCACACGATACTTTGATATTGGTATCCTTATTGTAATAATTGTGTGTTGTGATTATTGTATACTATATTTATTTTGAAGTGCTTTTTTATGTAGTTTTTTCCCCCTCAACCTAAAGGCCACCTCTGTGCATCAATCTATGCTGTAGCGGAAGCAAGACTGAAGCAGATTTAACTTGGATTATTGGATTGTTGTATTTAAATAGTCCAATTATAACATTGTATAGCAATGTTTCCATCCACCGTTACGCTCCCGTCAACCAACCGAGATCCATTTCCTGTATCCCAATTGGGAAGGCAGAAGTGAGACAAACAGACAGAATGAGACAGACCGAGAGTTAAGGAGCGTTTGAACCATATCTGATCGGCTTCAACACCAGCTGTTGAGTGAGATGGCGAAATGTCGAGCTCACGCCAAGCTGCTCTGTCCCCCCCCCCCCCCCCCCTCGTCTCCGCGCTGCCCCGCAGTCTTCCTCAATTACTCATTCATGATGCTCCGCTGTTTGATATTTGGTGCACTGGGGCGCATGGGCCCTGCTTTGTGTGGTGTCATCTGCCTGTCGTCCCGGGGGACCGGAGGAGAGGATTAGACACTTATAGCAGGAATCTACTCACTGACAAACCAGTGGAACCGCCGACCCAGGAACTGTTTAAGAAGTCACAATGTTACAAAAAATAGTAGTAGTGGAGGAAAAAAAGCATGCATTTCTTGTAGCCGATGTTACAAACTGTTAGACAAAAAGAAATAACAGTTTTCACTGTGAGGCATAGTACCAATGCCGTCAACAGTGATACTGAACGCACCCCAGGAAGCAAGCTATTTCTGCCATCGCACAGTATGACACTCTTTCAGCAGAACTCACTGCAACCCTTCACATTCTGACACGCTAATGCTACTGGGACGTCATTCAGACTGAGCTAGAAAGAAACCCAGCCTAGTGCTGTAGGAAGCGTGTTGGGAAGTGTATTACAGTGCTGTATGACAACTCTCCAAAAATGTATTTGTCCGGATCGTCATTAATTTTATAAAACAAGTGTGCAAGGTCAGCCGGCTCTCTATATCTGTATATCCATCCAGTTATACCAGCTTTATTGGACGAAAAGATGGTTCTCATAGAATTCAAATGTAGAATATGTCTGAACCCATACATATGCTATGAGTCCCAGAAGAATGTATTTTACAAAACATACAATATGATAAATATGCCCATAAAATATGGAGAATACATTAAATAACCTTGTAAGGGATGTGTAATCCTCACATGGAAAGGTGTTTGAGATACTGATGTAGCATCAAGTTTAAACACAGTACATGGTGCTAATCTGCCATAGTCACCCACACCCCCATATGTCTTTTGTGTAAATGCAAATCAGTCTCCACACAGTGTAGCCCCTCTGAGGTATAAGCTTGTCAGAGAGCGATGCCATAGGAGGACACACACACGACTCTCACAAAGATACACACACACATTTTCTGAGTATAGGCGATATAGCCACTGGCAGGCGTTCAGGCTATTTTCCTGGCTGTACGTCACTTTACTTTTATGTAATCCCCAATACCCAGTTAAGCTCAGGAGCACAGTGGTGGTGGCTGCATACATTAGATGGCAAACTGCCTTCTCCAATCTGGTTTGCAGACAGTGCGCTGCACAGACAGAGTGAGGCTTACATCTCGTAACTGGTTGATGAAGCGGAATACTGGGGGATGAAGATGAATGAATGGGAAATCAGGATAATTTAATCCCCAGTTTTAATGGATATGCAAATAATACAATCTAACTGTAATCGGTGGTTGTAAAGTCGTGCATTGTGCCCATCATACATGGAAAATAAGAATGCCCTAGTTATAATTTATATCTATGGCCCATTATGTTCCCATGCTAGGGCACTTAGCTCTCTGACATTATTACATCATTTATCTTTTAATCTGAATAGAACCTTCTGATCTCAGCAAATTCTTGTTTCCCAGGGAACAAGGAAACAAAGTTTTCAAAGAGCAATAAAGTATGAACTCAACCTAGAAATACTGCAGGAGTCTAAAGACTGTTAATGCCATAAAACTGTGGACTTGGGGACACAATGGACTTTGTTGTAAAGAAGATTCAAGGTAAAATATCCATCTCAAGTATTGCATCTTGTCATTATTGCCTGTGTGACTTTGTCTAAGTAGATATATGTAGTTCTATGTAGTAATTTATGTAAATCAAATGCATTTCTGGCCTCCTAAAAATTATATCCTCATACGTTAGTTCACTATTTCAGTATCTAGGCATTACAACACTGACTGTGAACATGCCAATGATCCATCCCCGTTGCATCTCCTGTGTACCAGAACTGGACATCTCCAGGTACCAAACAGCACACTATGGGAAGCTTGACTGTGTCCCAGATGGGCTCACAGACGATCCTGTGAGTCAGACTACAGAGAGAGGTATACCACATGCTGTCTTATGTTGCCACTCTATCCATTATCCAGAAAACACAATATTTATTGTATGTAACCAAACTCGGTGACCAATCTAGGAACCTAATATGATTCTATGAATGTATTGTGATGTTACACTGTTTTACGGTGTGCGTCTAAATCAATGAATGCAGAGGATTGAAAAGGGATTGGGTTCAAAGGTGTGAGAAGAAGCATTTACATTACATTTAGTCATTTAGCAGACGCTCTTATCCAGAGCGACTTACAGTAAGTACAGGGACATTCCCCCCAAGGCAAGCAGGGTGAAGTGCCTTGCACGGCCGGGAATCGAACTGGCAACCTTCAGATTACTAGCCCGATTCCCTAACCGCTCAGCCACCTGACTCCCTTACACACAAAGGGTCAGAAACGGTTCAGTCCCCACATCAGAACTGCACCTAAATGCTGTGTCAGCAAGGGTCCTTTATGACATCACTCTTCTGTGCCCGGTGATGCAAGGGTGAGTGTCCAATCAAAATCCACGTTAGCTCAGACACAACTCACAGTGGGCGTTGTTTATGGGATGGACACACTGGCCTGAGCACGGTGATGGGAGACTCATCAGGTAGGTGACATCTCGTGTTGATGTTGTTTGTAGGACATTGTCATTTCAACCTACTCTAGGAGCTTGGAGAGTTCCATTCCTTAAAATAAACCTGGGAATATGTTAAATAAAAGTGAAACTAGAGCAGATTTTTCAATCCCAAAGGGCATGACCTTGGTCAACTGTTCTGTATAGTTTCCTTTAACCCCAGAGCAAATGACTGACCTTTTTTAAGACTGACTATTTCCATCTAGACAGGTTTTTTTTCTGGCTCTGATTCAATGAAGCCAGAACGCTAACAAAGATAATGTAATTTAATGGCCTACTCATAGGCTTTGCTATACCAGCTAAACTAGTTAAATTCCATGGGCGGTCTATAGTCATAGCTACCTGATAATGCCCAGGTCAACCTGGGCAGACTCTTTATTGAAACCCATGGTTGCAGCATTGACAGTGAACATGTTCAGCTAGGTAAAACAAGGGGTTCTGTCCCAAAATAACAATTGCCTGCTGTCTGTTCAGTTAGCCAGAGCCTCACCGACTGTCTGAAGGTTGAGCCCAAGACCATAGAAACCACCCCATCTAGACCGTTCAACTCCAGCCTCTCGGACCTCCTTTCCAGGATCAGTCCCAGCACCAGCCCAGGCCGTAGGCCCCACCCTTCCTCCTCCAGACCCCCTGCCGAGGCTCCTAACACACTAGTCATGCCCAACGCCTACGCCCTCCACCCAGAGCTCACCAGGCCCACCCCGGTCAACTCCGCTAACTCCACGCCGGACCCCGCGCAGCCCCAGCCCCACTATGACTGCCACCAGCAGAGGACGCAGGGCGGGGAAGTGGACTCTCTGTTCATCCGCGCCGTCACGGCCGCCGAGCTCGTGTGCGGAGAGAGGAAGTACAAGTGCTCAGGATGTCTGAGGTTCTACGACCACCTGGGGGCGCTGCTGCGTCACATCGACCAGGGCTGGCGGGAAGGCTTCAGCTGCCGCGTCTTCTACAGGAAGCTGAAGAGTATGCAGGAGCACCGGGCTCGGTCGAGCGCCGGCCGCAACGCAGACAGGCAGTCTCGCGGTTCCTCTGTGCATCTTGGCTCCGCCTCCATGGCGACCACGCCCATGACCACGCCCACGCCCACTGAAGGACAGCAAAGCCACGCCTCCAAGGATAAGAAAGCGGATATGATCCACAAGTGGCTGCTAAAGACTGAGATTACTGTTTTGAAACAATGAATCTACCAGTGTTTTTGTGTGGGTGTTTTTGTACACAAGAATACATTTGTGAACATATTAAAACACCATGCAAGCTTCCAATGTTGGTACAATTATTTGTCCTGGATTTCTTAAAATACTGGTGCAACACTGTTGAAACATTATTACCATAGGATTAGATAGGATTCAGATATAGCAGTTGGAAGAACGTGTTTGATGTTCTTAAAAGACTCAGATGAGCTTGAAGACATCATTGCTGACTACTGTTTATTCAGAGAGCCATCTCCATGGCAATGGAGAGACAGAACAGTCAGAAGACATATCACACTTGCTCGCCAAACTCCAGTCTGCTGCTCTGCTCCCCTCCCAAGGCAAATGGACATGGCAGAGTCTGGCAAATTAAGTATGTGTGACTTTGAACGTAGATGACACAGAATGACAAGCCTGCTCAGGGGATTTGGCCTATTTCTAAGAAGTATACTGGTTTTGTTGCTTCATGGTAAATGTGTTTCTGTGATGGACTGCTAAACATGTATCCGTACATAACAGATATGATTGAGAAAATGTGTGAATGTGGTGTTAAAAAAATCGCCTTTGATTCGAAATTAAACAGAAATGTTGGAATCACATTTAAGTGACACCCTGTAGTCAGTGAGAGGTCTTCACAGCCGGCACTGCCTGCATGCCCAACTGCTCATCAGCTTCTTTTTTATAAGGTTCCAAAATGGATATTCAAGGTTATAATTCCTTACACAACTATATCCTATCTGTATTCTATCATATTGTGAGGTTAGTCATTGAAGACTGTAAACTTTAATGTACACTATTCCCTTATAACCAAGGCAGTGTTACGGTCAATTCTGGATAAAGGTATTATGTCATTTATGTGAATGAACGTAGAGAGTTGATAACACACTATTACAAAATGTGATGTCAACTGCATGGAACGATTGCAAACCTAACCAACATAATGTTATTCAAACACCTCAAACTCCAGCAATGGTGCTAGTGTTTGTAGGGGTAAACCAACACGTCTGGATACATTTACTCATACATTTTCCGGCAATTTTTTCTCCCCCTTTTTGTGTTTTCTCTGTCCCAGAACCCTTTACAAGCCACCACTCCATGCCGGTGCTGAGGACAGCTTCACACCTCGAATCCCACCATCCCAAACCCTCCCCCTCTCCCAAACCCTCCCTCAGACGATGCCTGCACCCCTCACCCACGCCCGGAGGGCACACTCGTTTAGCGCCGCTCAATGCCAAGTCTGTGGAGCTGCAGCCCGGGTACAAGTCTGACCCTCTGGACATCAACTTCTTAAGCGAGGTCTCCTCCATGGAGCCGTCGGAGGACGGCAGTGACCTGGGCTACCGCTGCTCCTGTTGCCTGCACCTCCAGGCGTCGCTCTCAGCCCTGCAGAGCCACGTCGCCCTCAGCTGGAAGGAGGGCTTCAGTTGCCGCGTCTACTACCGCAGGCTTTGGCAGATGCGCCACAGCCACATCCGCCTCATCCACCAGGGGAAGGCGGTGGGCGGTGCGGCCAACCGGAGGCAGCTGAAGGTGGGGGCAGGGGCGGAGGGCAGAGGGCGGAGGCCAGGGGGTGTAACAAGGCAGCACCAGGAGGGGTCTGGAGGAAAGAAGGAGGAGAGGAAGGTCAGGAGACCGCCCAAGGAGACGGTTCAGACTGTCGGCGGGAACACTCTGGTTCAAAAATGGTTGAGTGAGATCAACACCCCTGATGCCACTACGTCCAGTGAAAGCGAGAGCGTGTAGATTTTTTTTAATATAGCATGACAGATGCCAGGTTGTCTATTAGTGGAAACAAAACTATTCTTGCAATATCTGTGTGTGAAACTTGTATTATTTGTCTTCGAAGAGGAATTGATTCTTTATGACTTTGAGATGGTTGTGATGCGCTTCACCTGGTTGGCTCTGATGAGGTCACACATGTTTGTGTGTGAATTTGAATCTCATCCCAACTTGGCTCTACAGTAAAATCTGCAGGGCTTACACATGCACACACACACACAATCAGATAACGCGCACACACAGAAAACCCGACCTTATTCCTTAGCATCTCTAATTCCGCCCAATTCAAAGTGCCAGTTGCTCAGTTGAGTCGTATTATCATATTCCTGGCTTCAGCGGCTTGGAAGTGTTTTAAAAAATAATTTCCCAGCTGTGGAATTAATGACTGTGGTCTATTCATCTTATCTGTCAGAGCAGAGGTAGTGGATAAGGAGTTGTAGGAGGAGAGGGAGAAGCTGCAAGCGTAAGAGGAGTGCCAAACTCAGGCTTCAGAGAAAGCCCCATGGTTCTTTTTAGTCACCAGCCTGTTATTAGCACTGTTCAGAAGTGTCCCTACTCATACATTTGTTATGGTCTGGTTTCCTGTTCGTGTTGACCAACAGCGTTGGTTTGATTCAATGTAAAAGTGTGACGACATTTAACATTCAGTATGCTCATCTTCAATATTTTGGTCGTGAGATATGTCAACATCTCTACTCTCCCTGGGTGGGGGGGGCAAGGTGAAAGGTGTAGATAGGAGACTGCGTGGGGTGCCGGAGGCTGGCTAAGCCAATGACCTTTCCAACATGGCTGATCGATGAGGCTCATCACTGCGGTGGCGCTGGGGGGCTCCTTCCTCCCCTCTCCCCCCATCCTCATCCCCACTGGGGCAGCCCTGGTGCTATGATCCAAACCTAGTCCTGGGCCCTCCTGTTGGATCACACCATCACAGGGGTGGCTGACTGCAGGGTAACATGAGGACGAGGCCATTTGGGAGTCGTAATGTGGTTGAACGTAATAGAATTAGACTGAGTGCTGCTACAGTCTCAGCTCTTAGATCATAGTCTGAGCATTGGCTAAAACAGACTATCCCATACATGGATTAACATACTGCATGTAAGTTATGTGTACTTTGATGTCTTGTAAGATTGTATTTAAATGCCTGAAAACAAACCCTCCCACCTCTTTCAACTACTCATCCCTCGCTCAGAATCTGAACCGCTGCTTGCAGTAACGCTCTAAATAACGACCTCGCTCTCTGGCGTAATGGGACTTCAAAGTGCTAACTCAATACATCGCTACTCAGCGGGTTATTGCCATGGAAATGGTGCATGTAGAGTTAGCATCATTGAGCTAGCGGTGTGCTAATGAGGCTGTGGACATGTGATCAGAGGGGCGGCAGACAGGAGCGCTTCTAGTCCTCTTTCATCAGGGCTCGAGTACCCGGCCATTAAGGCTTCTGGACAGCCTAACCATTTCAAAGAAGGATCTTTATCGACAAATGCGCATTTATGTATGCACAGAAGCACAAAATGGTCATAACACACACACACGGATGCACACAGACACACGCAAAGCATGTTTGTGAAGCCAGCTTCCTCAGCTGAGGTACCATCTTGGATGGATGTGAGTGAATCCACCATCAACGTACAGCATCGCTTCAGAAAGACACGGCTGTATTCTATCACAAGGTTTTCGAAACACCGACCACAAATTCCTGCATCACGTCTCATATGCGTCGAGTCGGAGAGTTCTTTCCCTTTGCTCTTCTTGCTTTTCTCCCCCCCGCCCCCCTCCCCCCCCCAGTCCTGTTTGACACCTGCCTGTGTGAGAGGGTGTGATGGTGTTAAGAGCTCACTGTGTTTGGTCTTTCATTACCTGTGGCCAAACAAGCGGGCCCCTCACTAGTCTATCTGGGGGAAAGGCTACACAAGGATTTTAGGATGCCACTGGAGGGCAGAATGGCAGGTGGGCTAGCCCAGGGGCTGCTAATGAAGAGAGCCTGCATGGCTATCGATCGCCTCAGTCAGCTGATGTGAGGCCGGGGCCCGTAATGGGTTGGTGGAGCATCTTCACACTCACACGCACGCACTCACTGACACATGCACCCATGCACACAGACAAACGGAGCCAGAAGGAAGAACAGCAGGTGTGCGTGTGTGTGTGTGTCAAAAAAAAGCAGGCTGCCGTTTGCTGATAGGAATTTTGGCACTAAAGTTGTCCCAATGGTGTTCTATTGAAATTATTTCAGAAAAGGTATTTGACAAAAAAAATGTTTTGAGGTGAATGCTTTTTGAACTGAATTTGGTCCTATTTCTTTAATAAAAGTAATACTCTGATAACGCCAGTTCATTTCAGGCATATCTCAGAGCAGGTGTGTTGCATGTTGTGCCTTTGCCTCCCAGACAGACTACAGTACTCGGAACAGACATCTGCAGGTACCCAACCTCATCACTCCTCTGCTTGTGGTTTGTTTGTGTAGGCCGGGTAAAGCATGTTAAGTAACAACTGATTTACTCATTAATCATTCATCACTTTCATTTGTTAAGCTTTTTCCCATCCCACAATATTTGGGGTTGATGTTGAATTACTTTTGGAAATTAAGATAGCCTGTTAAGCCGTATGGGCCCATTTTAATCCATCCACATGGGCATGCATGTGTATCTGTATGTGTGTGTGTTTGTATGTGTGTGTGTGTGTGTTTGTATGTGTGTGTGTGAGTGTATGCCTGTATCTGCAGGCTATAAACAGTGTGTTCTGGGTACAGTGAGTGTCTGTGGACCTGACGCTACACTCAGACGTTGGTCTGAGAGCTCATTACAACCTTCCCAGCTAACAGGGATCGATAACGTCTGATAGCTGCGAGTGGGTGAGGCAGAAACATCTCCAGATGCCATTAGACCAATCAGAAGCCAGGCTGAAGCCAGGACAGATACCCGGAGTAGAGTGGATTCCTGTAGGACTCCATCATCGCATTGGCCTAGCCTCCTTTCCATCATCCACGGACTTTAAGCCCGCCCACCTCCTGCACATATTAACACCTTAGATTATTAGATTACAAGTGCAACTTCACCTGTAATGTGTGAATTAGATTGTGATAGCGAGAGACAGACTGAGTGGGTCTGTGTTTCCCCATACCCAGACAGAAAGACTTATTTTTAAGTAATATTTCACATCATAGGCTATCACTTGTTCACACACATCTCGTCTACATGGTACATGATGACTGGATATTGCAGTAGAATTCAGAAGTCATAGCATATCACTTAAAGATTGGGTAAACTGGGGAGACTCCAGTTCAAATGTGTAGCTCTGTTGCTCACACACTCTCGCTCTCTCTTGTTTTCCCACTCACACTTTTGCTCTGTTTCCCTTTGTGTGACTACATGTGTTCCCTTGTGTGACCATGTGAGACCATGATAGAGAGCCATTGGTTACTTATAGGAGAGTGTATGCCCTTAAACCCATTCATTTAGACGGGCACTAATAATGGTTTTAGAGCAAATGTAGAACAGGATCGCTCCCACGCAGTGTGCCCCTCTCCAGGTCTATACTGCCACATGAGTTATCTGTCTAGACATTATGAACATGCACTGGTTTAAGAAACCAGGTGTTGCAGTAGTCTCTGCTTTCCCAGCTGTTTTGACATTTTCAGAAAAAGAGTTGACTGGATCAAAAACAGGCGTCTGCAGCCCCCCCCCCCCCCCCCCGACCTCCTGTTGTGTTTACCCTGTAGGTTTGAGTCATTCAGGCATGGCAACGTGACAAAGACAAATCACTCTGCCACATTCTCTTCCTGATTCCCTCTTCCAAATGAGAAAACATCCGTTGTTGGTGTGTCAGGGCTTCATCAACATATAACAACACAGACCCTCTTCAGTCTACCCACAGTTTGGTTGGTGAAGTGGAGGGTATTATGCTGCATCATGTCTTTTAAAATTTGATTTTTTTCTAACATTTTCCACAAGGTCATAGATGAAGGAAACAGAGGAATGGTGAGAGCAGCACTACAGCTGTCCAGATCCTTGGTTGCACTGACCTATTTTGGGCCCTGTTTCTCATTCTTATCCTGTAAAGTAATCTTTTCTTAATCTTGTAGGACAAGTAACCTTCTCTGACCCTCAGTCAAAGTGTGCTTATGATTTGGAAGAAATACTGCAAGAAGAAATTATCAGGGAGCCCAGGATTCCCTTTCACCAATAGCAGAAACCCTAAACAAATTATATTCATGTAACGTTCTTTAATCTATATCAATTTATATTAGTATGAACGATATTTCTGGAACTTTTCTCCGGAATAGTTTGTTGAGTCACGTGGTTACACTAGCCTACAATGTTTGGAACTGTTCTCTAAACCGCTGGCATTGGACTTCTTTTAGTCCAATGATCTTGATCATGTGGTGTTTTGTTTGCAGTTTCAGTCCCATTGGAATCTGGGGAACTCCTTGACAGCCAGGTAACTCATGCCTTTGATCATTTTTACAGTGCATAACCGCACACAACTCAGCTGATAATAGACAAAACCCAATTTCTCGTGAAGGGATTTTGCTGCGCGGAGGTGTATCGACTTCTCATCCCTCGGGAGAGCGACACGAGCGCAATCTGCAGTGTCTCCGTGTTCCCAGCCTCATAAAACATGCATTCGCTCCCTCACCGAGAGCTACAGCCCTGGTGACTGCGGCAAGAATGACTTGCGACTTGTTTGTATGCATGGAATTCTCGGGACTGTGACTCCAGACGCCGAAACCAATTATTCAAATAGCCGCACTGTAACTGCTACCGTAAGCCGTGTCGAGAACAAGGGAGGAGCTTCGTCTCCGGTTCATAATGGAATGTTCCCCGGTGTCTGCGCGGGTACAGTAGAATAGCTCGAGCCTTCAGCGCGCCTGAGCCATAGCCCCATTTTGATATCCGGTAGAGCCCGTTACTATAGTTTTAGCCTTGTGTTAGTTGTGTTCAGATCAGACTGCAACCCACAGATAAACCAAAGTATATTGTCGCAGCTATTTGTAGACTATAGCCTACCGCCCTTTCTTTCTTTTTTTGCTTTTACTGGTTAATGAGGAGATTGGCAATCATGACTGACTCACTTGGTCCTTAATGCTCAAGGTTGTCTGACAAATCAACTATCAATCAAGTTGCTTACTTTTACTTTACAACAAGGGTTTTCCCTGACCTACCATAGTGGAGTTCCCCCCCCCCCCCCCCCCCCCCCTCTGCATCACTCACCTTCTCTCTTGTTACTGTTTTGATGTTTCCAATTATACAATGACACATCTGAAATTAATTTCCCCTGCAACTATGCAGTGTTATTAAAAACTGATGTGTTGTGAGACACCTGTGGCAATACAATGAAATTATCTCCAATGAAAAGAGATGAAACAGATGATTCATTATCTGCCAAGCAGTCCAGCTGTCCGTCTGTTCTGTAAGTAACAAAAGACACAACAAGACGCTGCTTTGCAAGCTCGACCATCTCAGATATGAACGATGAGCCCATCTGAAATATAATTTCTCTTTCACACTATTTTGAATACCTGACATTTAAAATTCTGAGTGCGTCCAACGCCGCATTGTCAGAGCAGCAATGAGGAATGTCCTGAGGCCATCGCATTAATCTCTATTAAAGGAGGACATGTCAGCGAGCTGTGTGTGTGTGTGTGTGTGTGTGCTGCATGTGTTTGTCCTTAAGCATAGCTTGTCTGTCAGGTGTGTACCTTCCTCCTTCTCCTCACAACAGTGCGGGTTGCTCAGTTTCAAACCTGCAGTGGTATATCCTCAATTTCATTTATATTTGCTTTTCACTTTCTTCATCATTAACATGTGCTTGATTATCTTGTTTCACGCTTAATTTTGCACAAATGCATTTCAGTTAGTATTAATTGGGAATTGTTTTAATGATCTGGTTTGACATTTAATTTAGAGGCGTGAAGAGTACCCTGTAGTCTTGATTGGAAAGCTTATTATAAATGAAAGTTAGATGGAAAGCAAATAGATTGAGCAATATCATGGCACATCCTCATATCCCTCCACTGGCTTCACATCTACTACCTGAAAAAAAATACTTATCTTTTATGGCACAGATGCAACTTTTCATGTGACTTTATATTTATATATTTACTGCTATGTATTTACCACCTGATTCCTTTCTTACATAAAAATGAAAAAACTGTTTCATCCTGAGATTGCCTCTAGAAGGAAGGGTACACTATGAATAAAATGAATGATTATTATTTGTAGTGTTCATAATAAGATCACCATGTTAGACAAGGAGATGTGCTGAAGATGCCTGATGGATACATTTAACATGTCAAGTCATTAATACATCAATGCAATATTCCTCCTCAAGCAAAACAAGATGCACCCTTCTAATATGTTTTATCAATTGTATTCATTCAAGTTACTAAAACTTGATTCACTTTATTATTAAAGTCCTGAAATGACAGACAATATAGAACCTCTTGCATTTCTAGGAGTTTTGATTGGCATTTTATATCTAAACCTCATAATATTTTTGTCCTACTTGGGTTCCCCTGCAGCCTTTGTTTGGAACCAGAAGGGGAGGTGTCTTGAAACAAACAGATGGGACAACAACTTGACCTATTTTTCATCTGGAAATCTCTCAACAGAAAAAAGACCTAGGATGTGCTTGGTGGATTACTTAGCATTTGTATTCTAATAGTAATAGTTAGGAAGTATTCATATCTTAAAACCGGATCCCATGGTGGACAGTATTTGGGTCAGTGTGTGTGCAAGTGTGTTTGAGAGACAGAGGGATAACGCTGGAGTTGGTACATTTGGACTGAGTGTGTCTACAACTACATTGATTTGCATAAAGTGAAGAAATGTAAAGCAGTCTTCATACCCCAGACCAACCTCTCTCATTTCTCCTTTCGGGAAATATTTAGATTCAGCTTGGTCTTTTCTTTATTCACATGTCAAATTCAGACATGGATTGCACAGTACAAATGCACATTTGTTTTGACACTTTATTATATGCTAGGTCAACATTTCATTAGACAATTTGATTTACACACTGTAGAAAATAGAAGAGAAATAGAAGAAAATCATAGAGGAGCTTCCAGTCGCAATATAGGCTACATGCAAACCATATCAGCCGTGGAGATAAATAGGTGACAAAAGATCTGTTTGAGCAAGCTGTAAGGGTGTGTGTGTGTGTTAAGGTATTCGCAAGATAAACAATATTGTAGCTCGAATATTAATACAAAAGAACTAATTTAGTAGAATATTAATTAATTTGAAATTAGACAAGTTACATTTACAAATATTATTTTACAAAATGTATTCAATAAAAAACGAATTTCCTTTTCACAAGAAAGAACCTTGCAGTTGTGCAGTGAGTGTTGAGACCTTGATGGAGTTGGTTCACCTTCTGGAAAGCGTTACTTTGTCAGATCTGCTCACAGTATTTATGCTCCAAGGCTTTACTTCACTGTTATAATACAAATCGTCTACTGTGCAGAGCTCAGGTCAAGCCCAGAAATGTGCTTCTACAACCAGACTGTACCTGCAGTGTAGCATTTGCATAGTCTTGTCTTATCAATATTACAGCCTATATGTCAAATTGCTTCAACTTAAATTAAATGCATTTCATACAGCTTCAGTATTCGTTTTTCTAGCCTATTGTTGATTAGAAAGGTGCCAGGAAGCAGTCTTTTGAGACCTCATAATTGCACAGGTCAAGCCAAATTTTGAAATAGCAATTCATGAAGTTAGACCATGACATGAAAAGAACTCTTGCCCTTGGCAGAATTGACTTGCTCTTCGCTATTCCGAAAGAAGAAATAATAAATCGTGAAGTGTTGGAGACAATTTTGATAATTGCCTTTTTTCTGTTGGACTTCAAGCGCTGCTGGCAAAATACAGTCTTGTGCAAGTAGCCTGCTGTAGGATAGGATTAGGATAGGGACTCCACAAGTCATGCCTAGGTCTGTATTATCTATAGGCCTACACGTCATTAACGGAGACGTAACTATGAACTATGTATCTACTATGAACAGCGCCCCCCCCCCCCCCACCTATGCGTTATGGGGTTTGATTAGCCTACTAAGAAGGGAAATACAAACAGTTTAATGATGCTAGGTGGCACTGTTTATTAACTAAGGTTTTAGACCGTTTTTTCCCGCTGCATGCATTTGATGATGGCAGTAGTGGTAGGTCAACAGCAACATTGCCCTGCTTGATGTTACACTGAAGACGAAAAACAATAATATTGTGCGGTATGACAGCTCAGTAACATAGTGGCACAGCGGTGCAAACATAGGGCTATTGTTACCTATTTGTTACCAATAGGCTTAAAATGCGGACATGAATTGCAGTCATTTTGAGTGCGAAAAGGTTGTGGTCCACTGCTATTCCATCAGTCAGTCTATAGTGATGGAGTCTTTGCTATAGGCTTACATTGACAACTCTATGCGTGTTTGAAATGCTGTCTGCTTACTGACACGAAAGCCCAATAAATCACCTTCGGCTGTCAAGCGGCTGACGCTCGAACAAGAGCCTGTCTGCGCCATACCATCCTGAGTTTCTCTCTCTTTCTCACATTCACCATTCTCCCCCCCTCCTCCCCCACACACACACCTCTACATCTCTCTCTCTCAGCTCCCTCTCGTGCGCGCTCTGGGCACCGAGCAGCAACAGCACTAGATAAGTGAAAGCCTTTTCAGAGCCACTCAGGCAGCCGCAGCCGCAGCATCATCGGTAGCGAGCACACAGTCGCGCGGGGCTGTCAAAAGGACGCCGACGCTCTCACATATTCGTAAACTCGACCACTGCAATCAAGATTGACCAGAAGATAGCTCTGTTTGCTTCAACTACGTTTTTCTTTCTGGTTCCCGAAGGCTTACGCGTCTGAAGGGATGTCTGTCTTACGTTGCCGTTTTTTGACTGGGAATTTACTCGTTTGGTGAATTTGTATCCATAACAACTGACAACGATAGTAGCTTGTTCCTTGCCTTCATCATCGAGAAGTATTGTTGGTGTTTTTGAGGATTAGGTGGATATTGAATTGTGCACCTGTGCCATGATTGCGCTGGTTCTTAAAATTAGAAGAATGTTTGAGTTGGAGAGATTTTGACAAGGAGACCGCTCTGCAACGGAACTCGTCTCGTTCCTGTCTGTGGTGCAATCTCAACTGGACCCTTGGAATTATTTTACCTGAGCTCTGAAATATTTCTAAATTTGCGGTCATACCCCGCATACAACCGAGAGGACAAGCTTGTCCACTGCGGGTGAACCCCCTATTAACGGCTGCGGCAGGTTACCATCCGGACTATTTTGATTGGCTTCGCTGTCAGTCTCCGGCGGGCGGTTGACCACCACGGACAACCCCGAAGTTACGATGTCTAATCTGTGAAAGTCAGGTGGTGTCTCATTCGGTCGTCTGATGGCTCCGTCCCGGAAAGACTGCAGATGGGAGATGATCCTCCCGACGGGATGTCTGCTCCTATCCATTTTGGTATTTACACCTGCGCTGGCCAAGGTCTGTAATGACTATTCGAGACACGGCCAGGACAACACCTGGTTCTCGAGGGACGGAGAGAACCTGCCCATCATGGTGCTCATGCCGATGAACGAGTCAGCCCTCATGAGCAGCATCAGTCAGGGCATCGAGCCTGCTGTCCAGCTGGCCATCAAGCACATACGAGAGTCTGGGAAGTACTCGTTCTCACTCATCACAACAATCTACGACACCGAGGTAGGCTTGATGTGCCCCTGGGCCTCTCAAATGTGATATTGCATTACTGTGTGTGTGTGTGTGTGGGTGTGAGGGGGTGTAGCCTACTGCCCCGCAGCGCAGGCAGCGCTCCATCCAGCGCACGCTCATGTGCATTTTTGTTACGTTTTTTTTTTATCGTCGGCGTAGTGTTCAGGCGGTTGGTTTCTTGAGTTTATCGTCTGTATTTTGTGCAATATGACATGGATAGTAAACTGAACATAGTTGCACCTCTTTTTGCGGTTTTATGTGTGTCATTGTGGTTTTTAATTTCCAATCAATTACAGTTCACTGCCAGCTGATGTAGCCTAGTTTTGTAATTGTCTTGACGTTTACGCACTTGCCTCAAGATCGTGACAGCACCCGACCCGCACACCTGCCAGCCTAACTCCATTATCCTACTCGGCTTAAAGCACGATACAGTGGACTTTGTAACGGTGGAAAGGATGATATTTATTGTGCCTGAAGATGGCAGTAATTAGGTGCGTGATATCCTCTTAGCCTACCTCCACACTCCACAGGAGGAAAACTTGGAACCAAGTCGCCCATGACAACTGTAGCCTACATTGGCTCAATTTACCAATCAATACATAATTCGAAGTCGAGCGAGAAATTACTAACGTTCTACAATTGGCATTTGGTAATTTAGAATTGATTGTGTTTGCATGCTTGGCTGCATCTATTCACAAGTTGTGAATGTAATGTAACAATTGGTTATGACATACAGTAAGACAAGAATTTCCTGCTGCATACAGGGGGATTACACTGACAATTTGGCACAAATTAGACCAAACTAAAACAATTGCATAAAGGTCAATTTGAGTGTTTCTCCATGGTTCTTTGGTCAGCCCTGTGTTGCTCGTGTTATCCTGTTAAAGGGTCCATCCCCATCTTGTACCAGACATACCAGTTGTCTCGTGTAGCAGCTGTTCAATGCTCCAGTGCTTGTTCAGTACCATTACAACCAGGCAAGAGCTGATTTGATTCTTGTTAACTTTAATGTGTCTATCTCAGATCTCAGATCCCCACAGGAATATGCCATGTCAAACCTATAGTTAAATCTCCATGTTTGTGGATGTGTTCAGGAACTTTGACAGGGGGATTAAATATGCTTTGATATGCCGCTATGATTGGCTTGAGTGACAGATGAGCTGTAAGTAGGGGTCGGCAGGTCAGTTTGACATCCGCTCTACTGGAGCAGAGATTGATCCATCTACGACTTGCCATCACTGGAACCATGTCTTTATGGGTGTAGTCTACCTTCCTACAGTGAATATTACAGGCTATATTATGTTTTTTTAAACCATCTTTATTGTCAATATGTACATTACCTTAATGCGCCTAAAACATGTTTTCATTTTAACCTTTGAGTATAAAGTGACCTTTGCGATGTTCTTCACTCAGTAGATTACAGTACGTTTACCTTCAATGTTTCAGAATGAGGGTGTAATCTTCTCCTTATGGCAGTATCCTCAGAGACAACCTTTTTCCTTGCCGGTGACCATTTCTTTAAGAGAAAACTGTAATAATCTAGTGGAAGGCCCAAAGGAAATGTGTTTATTGGTGTTATCCAGAGCTTCAGGGAAGGAGATTTCTGCCAAGGACAGACATTTACAAGGCGTTGGAAACATTTTTCACAAACCCTGCCACCATTCCATTCAACAAGGGGGTTGATAACGTCCGCTCAAAGGAGTACAAATTGCATCATCCATGTTGAATAGTAAAGGGTGGCAGTGAACAACAGAATGAGAGACTGAGGGAAATTAATTACTGTATGTTCCGTCACCGTATGAAACATATTTAACTATGGTATTACTCTAAGACCTAATGCAGTTACATGCAGAACAGACCTCTGGCTGGAAATGTGGAACTGGAGTTGTTGAGTTGTTTATATGTGCAATAATACTGAGCTTTTAACATTACATGTATACTATTACATTTATCTTGCCATGTAATCTGTTTCTCTTCTAGACACACACACACACACACACACACACACACACACACACACACACACACACACACACACTGCTTGCTGATGCTGTATGAAAACAAAGCAGGCAGCAGTAGAGTAGCTGCTGAGGCCGTGTGCTGGGATTTAGCCCCAGCAGCTGTAAGTAATGAGTCCCGGAGCAGAGGGTCTTTATCCCCTCTCACTAGATTCCAGGGCAGGCCGGGCGATCCCCCCGCTGTGGGCCTGAGGCTGGGGCACCGTGAGGACAGCGGTTGGCAGGAGGTTGTGCTGGTGGTGTTGGGCTTGCTTGTGGAGGTGGGAGATGACTGGTGTTGGGGGTGGTTGAAGGCAGATGTCCCCTGCCTGCAGTATGGGGGCTGGGGCTGGGGCTGAAGCTGGGGCTGAGGCTGGGGCTGAGGCTGGGGCTGGGGAAGTCCAGTTCCCAGCCTGTGGTTTGGAGTTTGGTCTGAGTATCAAAGACACATGGACACAGATTGTCAGTCAACATTGTATCACCTAGAAACACAGTACATTGTGATTCTCTACAACACCAAAAGCAAACATTCTGCAGTTGAAATCTTTTATTTTGCTTCCCTGGTCTCAGAATAAAGCAGAGAGGAGATACGATGCTCTGTGGGCCTGGATGCCATTGTGAATCCATGTTACAAAGGATGCCTCAAAGTGAGATTAGATTAATACATCTCATTTTACACAGCCCCCCCACTTCCCCCTTCCCCATGGCAGTGCTTCCCTACTGCAGTAGCAGCAGTCATTATTGGTGTAGAATGATCCATACACCTCAGGACTACAGCGCAGGGTCTCACTGGCAGCCATGTTCTGAGTCGCGACAAAACAAGAGAATGTGTTCTCGCGGGTGGAACAGGAGAGAGAGGTTCAGAATGTAAAGCCCTTCGTCAACCACCCCTAGAGAGAGGAAAAGAGAGCGCGAGGGGAGGCAGGAGTGGAAGAAGCAGAGGGGAGGCTGTGATTTAGATATATTGGCCCTTGTCTCGCTTTCTCGCAAGTCGTGCAACTCCTCTGCATTCATGCGGAAAGCCGCAAAAGGTTTGTGTCATCGGGGGGGGGGGGGGGGGGGGCATATTTCATGTGGAATGCTCACAACAAGCTGTTTTATGTTGCTCTTTGAAGAAAGCTGCGATTCAGCGATCCCACACCTGTAATGAAAGGGCTCTATTATGAGGACAGGAGGACCACTAGAAAGCATCAGGCTTCTGTGTCTCTGTAAGTACATGTTAACTCCTCATATTATGTTCTTAGTAGAAGATACAATTGGCCCAGGGAGATCAATGCTACCTCAAAGATACTTAGATCCTATCCCTGCTCATGTAAACCAGATATGCATATGCCTATTTATAGAACAGAGACCAACAAGGTCCTTCATACATGCAATCCAATTGGTCTCTGGAGACGGTGTAGCATGACCTCAGTTTCAGATATAGAAATGCACAGAGATAGAGGTGCTAGCCCAGCGCTCCTGCGAGGTTAGATTCGACATTTCACATCAGCACACGCTCATGGGCTGGCTTGACACGTACACCAGAGAGCCCCCCTCCACAGCGCATGTGTCATTTTGTCACAAAAGGTTAGTAACTAATATGACTACATTGCGGGCAGCCAGTGAGTTATGAATAGGTCTTCTCTCTTGAAGAATGTATGACATACATACATCAATGTATGAATAGTGTAGGTGAGCTTTTCTGGTATACTTCATCTTGTACATTTTGTTGCCTTGAACCGCAGTGGCTACCACACATCAAATGGACGTGCACCCCCATTAATAATAAACTCTATCTCCTGTCTTGTCTGTGAGTGTTTAAGCTGGCGTGTCGAATCCACTTCCTATATGGTGGACCACCCCCGTACAGCCACGGGCTGACATGTTTGCTGCTGCCTCCGTGACCCCCGAAAGGTCAACCCACGCTGCCTGTCACTCCTTCTCTCCTCTCCCTGTGTGTGTGTGTGATTGTCAGTGAGAGTAAATACATCAACATCTACGGCCGTGGATGGAGCAGCTCTGACGGCGAGGTACTCTCAGGGGCGGGCGACGTACAAGCTGTCACCCTCTGGGTTCTGTCACGGCCGCCTACTCGCCGCGAATACAGGAGCAGGTGAAAAGAGCCTTGCTGTATTGACTGACCCGACATGGAGGTCAACATACAAGCACTCTCAGAGCTGGAGCGGCAACTGTTTCGTTAGCAGGACACACCGTTGACTAGAGATCCCTGGAGAGGATACCTTCTGCTGGATGTGGGAAACATCACCAATTCTTTTTTTCGATAAGCTACTGCCAATTGTTTCAGTTGCATTAAAGAAGCCTCCAGGAAGTTATTGTTAGATTTGGTAATTTGTTGTGGTTTCTCCCTGGTGGCTTTCCAAAGGCTGGTCGCGAGGAGCATTTGTCAGTGTTTATGAAAGTTCATCTCTAATTGCTAACCTTGCGAGTCACAGCCACAGCCCTGAGGAGCCATTCAGAACATCACATGGTGCCATTTCCTAACATAGTACACTACTCCTTCTCACATTTACACACACACACACACACACACACGCACACACACACACACACACGCGCACACACACACACACACACACACACACACACACACACACACACAAACGACAGTACTTATTTGTGAATGCAATCGTGAACGCAAAAATCGTGTGCATGTAAGAGCACGCCAGTACACACAAACAGTTCAGTGGTGCCAGCCCTGTGGCGTAGCCCGAGGTCAGATCAGTGTGGTCAGCCAGACCATTAGAGTGGGAGTGTTGTTCTACTCCCGTGAATACAAGCAGCCTCCCAGCATCCCTCACTGGGAACAAAGGGACCAGAATCCGCTTTGTACCGCACCAACCTTCTCCTGCTCACGAGCATGAAAAGCCCCGCTCAAAGGCAAAACACTCCCTCAGTAGGCAAATAAGACCAAACAGCAGTGAGACAGCAGTGTACATCTTCATCCTCAGATTCCTCGCCGTATCCTCTTCCTGTTGACATCTCTGGCCATCACTGCAGCGAGTCCCCTCAGAGACTTGACCTTCTCCACTTCCTGTTGACCTTCTCCACTTCCTGTTGACCACCGGCTCTTCCCAGAGCCAGAGGGGAAGTAGTCAACATCCTGGCCACTCTTCTTCTTCTACGTCACATTAGATAGCAGCTTCCCCGGGGCTGCTTAGACTGGTGTAGTGGCCAGATATGTCTACTCATGGTGTTGTTAGCAACTAAAGCCCAACAAGTTGTGACTCTGTGTGTGTGTGTGTGTGTCTGTGTGTGTGTGTATCCACCCTGCCTGCATAGAGCACAGCAGATCTGCTCTGATGCTTCCCCTGTGTTCTCAGTGGAGCTGGAAGGATTCAGACCCAGCTCTAGACGGGCTGCTGAGCAGGACTGCGGAGGGTGTTTCCTTCTGGGAGTGCCGTCTCAGTCTGCCACTTCTGCAGTCCGGGTCCCTGGTCCAAAACCAATCACGTAGAGGGGGGAACACACCCTCATCCAACCACAGACGTCTGGAGGAAGTCCTGTGTGCTGCTCAGGAGGCCATCGCTGAATGCATGATTGTGCTTGACAGCTGCCGGCGGCTCGTGCAAGGAGATGGAAACAATAGTAGGAGCATGTGTGTGTGTGTGTGTGTGGGGGGGGGGGCAGCGGAGTGAGATATGGCATGGAATTGGCAGATGTTTGGCACAGGTTGGTTGTCGTGATTCCAGAGATTAGACTGAGCCCTCCCTCCCCACACCCAGGCAGTACTGTACACGCCTCAAAGAGCACCACACAGCACTCCGTACTGAGAGCTAATTCAGTTGTGGTGACAGAACAGAGATCTGATAGGCCTTATCTCCTCGCCACTCCAAAACAGCAGATTCCCAGCCTTGAAGTACTCTGAGCTACACGTTGCAAAGTAGAGCCTCTTTTTTAGCCATTGTTCACACCGAGGACACTGTTATGTGTTGTTGACAAGGAACAAATGTACAAGTTGGGGAGGGAGGGAATGTGTGTTGGGGTGGGGTGGGGAGTCTCCATAAACCACTCTGGTTTGCGGTCATCTCTTCATTTATCAATTCTAATCAGGTCCCCTGGTTTCCAGTAGATGGTGAGACATGACAGCTGTTTATGAAGCAGAGTTTTTTTTTTCCATCTCCATCTCTGAAGAGGTCTCGCCGGCCTGTTGAGATGCACAGTCGTTCTGAAAGGTGGCGGATTGAGCAGCTGGCTGTCATTAACATTAAACAAACATTTGCTCTGCGATTCACTCAGGCTAGCGCTGGGGGGACGGAGGACGACACCCGCTGGGAAATTACCCTGGAGAGAGGATGGAGGGATGGAGGGCACTGGAAGGAGGTGTGGAGGGAGAGACAAAGATAAGGTTTTGGAGAAAAATTAAGAGAGGGAGAGAGATGGCGCACTAAGGTGAAAGCAATGGGAAGAAATAGAAATAATGGACTGACAGACAGACAGAGTAGGTGTTTGTGTCGTGTATACTGTATGAAAACCTAATAGTCTCTCTCAAGTTCTGCCAGTCAGTCATGTCCAAAGTGCTGAGGGGTAAGCTGGCTAACATTCACGTCAGGTCCCTGTATGTCCATGTCGGCCTGGTCTGGGCCTGGTCTTGCCCAGTCTGGCCTCAGGCACATTTATAAAGCCTCTATTGATCGCTGTCCTAGCCGTTTGTTCAGTCAATTAACACACTGAATGTTTACTCCAGGCTGAAGCTGGTTGCATTGCTGAACAGACGTGCTAAGCTGCAGGTCTATTCAAGTGCATAGCCCACAGGACAACAGGCCAGATAACCAAGCCTAAATTCCCAGAGCATGGCATGGACTTCATGTTGAGTATATCACCTCATTTGTTATTTAAGTTTGTGTGTGTCGTTCTTGAGGTGTTTTGTGTATGTGCGCAATATTGCCAAGTTATTTCTTGGTGGAGCAATGTTGTTATATATTTTCTGGAATTGCCCAAAGGTGAACAAGTATGTGCCCTGGTGACCTGTTCGTAAGTCATCTGACCTGTCCGTTGACCTTTCCTTTTGACCTTTAATCCGAGGAGCCTGATTGACTCACCCTTTTTGATGGCCTCATGACAGATCATGTGTTTAACCCAACTCCATCTCCACTCTCATTAAATCACCTTGATTTCATTTGACACACCCCCTTGTTAAGCACACACACACACACACACACACACACACACACACACACACACATAGACATACACACACAAACACACATGCACACGCAGAGAGACTCCATTAGCATTAGTCATCAAACTATTCTCCACTTGATGCGCACTGTACCTTTCCTTCACCCCAATCAACTCGTCTCCATCCTTCCATCCATCCATCCCTCCCTCTCTGGCTCCATCCATCTCTGACTCTCCTCAGTGGACACAAATGGAGGGATTAGCAGTAAGGGGGTGTGGCCTCATCATTACAGATTGAACAAATGCAATGTGAATGCCACCGCCCCCTCCTTTCCATCTCTCCATCGCGCTCCCCCCCCGTTATATCTTTCTCTGTCTGTTTCTCTCTGTCACTTTTTCTCTCCCTCCTTCACTCTCTACGACTCTCTCTTTGCCTCTCTCTCTCTCTCTCTCTCTCTCTCTCTCTCTCTCTCTCTCTCTCTCTCTGCCTCTCAAGGGGCAAAGCACACTGAGTAATAAGCAGAGAGTCTGCCCTTGTCAGTCCTGTAATTACATTAAAGCCTGTGTAATTCCTGGACAGAAAAGATTAAACAGGCCCCTCCCTTTTGCGCCTCTGGAGTGTGTTTGTGTAAATGATGTGTCTGTGTCTGTGCTGTATGTGTCACACCAGTACTTTATGTATGTGTGCCTGTGTGTATTGTGTGTGCTGTGTATGCGTCACCCCAGTACGATGGGAGTGTGTGTGTATGTGTCTTTCGTTTGTGCTCGAGTAGACAACGTCCTAAGCGTCAGTGCTGTATGCGTGGGTGACCAGCGGTGTGCGCATGCATGCACTCAAAATATTAAACTAGTATTTGTGTGTCCGTGTGGTCTCCCTGGTGTGTGCGCATGTGCATGTGCCAGTCCTTGGGGTGTATCATCTGGTTCCCCAGAGAGAGAGAGAGGGAGGTGGGGGGGGGGGGGGGGGGGTGTTGGGGAGGGGGGTGGGGTTGTCCTGGTCACAGCTGCGATGTGTGACTCCCAGTCAGGTACCACAGGGACACTGTATTTTCTCTCTCTCTCTCTCTCTCTCTCTCTCTCTCTCTCTCTCTCTCTCTCTCTCTCTCTTTCCCTCCTTCCTTCTTCTGTCTGACTTTCTTTTTCCCTTTCCCCATCTGCTCTCTCCACCACTTCCCACACAAACCCACACGTGCACACATGCACATACACACCTACACGCTTACACATCCCTGCGGACAAATAAGAGCTTATATGCACAAGCACCTGTCAGAAACCTGTCTTTTACAGCCATCGTATCACAAAGAGATTTCAATGATAGATTTGCTGCACACTCTCACGCTTGCCAAACACAGTGAGCTTAAAGAACCATTCTACCAGCTCCATGTCTTTGGTCTTCCCCTCCATGCCATCTGAATGTTGCTTTTCAAACAACGCGCACGGATAGTGTCTGTTCCTCGATACAGCCATCTGCATTGTTGTTCACTGGCTTTTCCAGTCGACTCCAGTCAAATCAACTAAACATTGTGACAACATCGACCATCTGAGTCATCGTGGCCAAGTTTCACGTCCACGACAATGTTGAAACCATGACGATGGCCATGACGATGGCCACAGCGGTAAACCAACGGCAGTTGTCAGGACGTCGTAATAATGTTAAAAGGAGCTGTGCCGTGCTGTGTGCCGTCTGAGCAGCTGGCCCGGTCGCATGCTAGCCTCCGGTCGTGGCGTCTGTCCATCCACTGTACTGCCCAGCTGTCCTCTGCAGACAGTAGGACTGCTGCTGGGGCCTGACTGGTGGCCAGAGTGGCGAGCTGTCTGGCACACGAGCACGCTCTGTGGACCCCCGCGGCAGAGCAGGAAGCAGGGTCGGGAGCCATCGTGTGCCGAGAGAGATAACACTGGTGCATGTGCATGTACACCTGTACATGCGCCCACACACATACACCCAACACAAATACGCACACACTCAGAGCCCGGTAGTACACTGATGTAGCAGTGTCCTGTATTGTGCTCAAGGCAATCTCGCCACATGCAATCAGAGGCAGGGGAGATTATTGCTATGGGATGATAGCAATCATTGTCAAGCTCTAAAAACATGTTAATCTTCCCCTGTGTGTGTGTCTGTGTGCGTGTATGAGTGAATGTGTGTACACATGGGAATGGAGAGACAATGAAACTACCTTTCTTTTGGTTTGTTATTGTGACAGTCATGTGCCAGGTCGAAAAGATCCATCCCTACTGTGCGTTGGACGGCCACTTCTGCAATCCAGCAACCTTCGTGTGTGTGTTTGTCGATACACTTCAGGGACCAGAGGGAAAAAGCAACAATCATGTACACACACACACATGCACATACACGCATGCATGAACACACACATACAGTACAGACACACACACACTTGCCAGGGTGCATACACCCTCGTATTACACACACATTTAAATGTAATTCGCCCAGTGGCTGTCTTTTCCTGCATGCCTCCATGAGTGAATACATTTCACCTCAGTCAGGCTTCCGTGGGCAATAGCCAAGCTTATTAAGAAGACACACACAGACAGACTCTTACTTTCTGTGTGTTCACTACTGGGTTATATACTAATACTTGGCTAAATTGGGTTTGTATTGGCGTATTAGAATAAAATAGAATAGAATATCTTTATTGTCATTGTACACTATACAACAAAATTGGATTAGAGGTTGAGATTGACCATGTCAATACAGGGGCTTGGGTTCAATACTGAGTTGGGCTTAACTTGATCAATACTGGGTTTGGGTTCATGTGAGGTAGGGTCACGGGCCAGAGATTGAGTTATCGAGCAGAGAGGCACCCAGAACAGTACACAGCCTTTTTCAGTCCCCGGCTGGTGCTTTTGGATTGGGAGTTATTGATTAATTAGCGTATTAACCCTTGTGCTGCCTTCGGGTCACATGACCCAAAGGTTCATAACGAACCATCGTTGTGTTTACCCAATTGCACCCAATACAAAAACATATAAAATAATTTTCTTTTAACCATTGCAATGTGGGGGGTCTGAGACAGCCCGACAGTTAAAAGAAAATGCTTCACTTTGTTTTTGTATGCGGTAAAGTTGTCGCAATACGACGGTGGGTCACAATGACTGATGGGTCAGAACGACCCGAAGATAACACAAGGGTTAAGGATGTCTAGTTGTTTTGGGGCTGGGAAAGAGTATATGCTCCATGTTATGGGATGTAAATCAGGCATCCCTCAGGTATGTCAGATGCTTGCAATGCACATATGACTGTGTGCATAAGGGGCCCTTGATTTAGGAGTGTGAGAGACTGAGTGCATCTGAGCTGTTCAGCTGTGGTTGGGGGCTCAGATGATACCCTGTGGGATGGCTTGTGAGTTAGAGGTGTCACACCTCCCTCGCAGTGACTATCGGCAGTGCCCCAGGTGTAACACTCACGTCTGTCACCTCGCTCCTGACTGAAGCTTGAGTGACTTTCAGATGAAGAAGTAAAAAGATGTGCAATTCCTGTTCCGCGACGCAACCTGGCACCCGGCAAAGAGCATCAGAGTCTATTTAATGATTCTGCGTCTTCGCTAATCCTTTTTTCAGACAATCTGGCAAACACAATCACGATGATTAGATGCCCTTCCTTCTGTTCACAGATCTCGTCCTCCTCCAAACCCTCTGTGTCCTTCTCCAGAAAGCTCCTGGGTTCCAGTGTTCATGTATCCCAACTGCATGTATTGATTTAGTGACTAAAGACTGGTGGATGGCAGAATGCCCACTGTTCTGCTATTTCTTTTTTTCTTGTTTTGGGATTCGGACAAGGACACAGAATACCACCCAGCTTGCGTAAAAAAAATACAGTAAGAAATGGAATTGGGTGGACAGCATGTCAACGAATAGCTATCTATCTGCCCAGTTGGTTTATTTGACCATTGGCGTGATCTTGGATGACCCCTCTTTTCCATCCTGAGGTTTTCCTACTGTCTTTTGATGTTGTTCCTCTAAGAGTTCTCATCCCAATGTTCTGCTGATTTTTTACACATTGTGCTGTTGCCAGACCAACCGTGCTTGGCTACTATGGGATGTTTCATGTTCACAGTGGGATGCTTCGTGTTCTTTGGTTTTTCATGGCCACCGCCAAACTACCACGTACATTGCCAAGTGTCTTTTTTGTCAAAACGTTCATTTTGTTTGAAACTCAGGTCTATAAGGAAGTCTGGGGACAGGCTCGCTACCCATTCATAGACAAACAACCCAAGATGGATCGAGCTGAATAAACTGCTCCGGTTACATCATGACTGTATATGTATGCATGATGAGGTAGAGTTTGTGCTAGAGCGATTTAAAATGGCCGCCTCAGTTTTGGAGGGAATCCCACATTAAGTTGCAAACAGTCTCCCAAGATGTGTCACTCTTCCTGCTTTCCTGCACTGTGCTGTTTATTGGGCTCCAGTAGCTTTTTATTGCCCCAATTGGATTTGATTGATATCTGGTATGAAAGGACCGGCTGCAGAGTGCCAGTGAAGATAGGAGAGAAGAAGAGGGTGAATGGGGAGGGGGCTATCACCCTAATTCAATAGAAGGGTGTCAGTTAGCGAAATTAGATTTCATTACAAGGGATGTGTACCACATCATTTTGGGAACCATCTGGAGCGATGGAAGAGATTGCTGTTAAGGCTTAATTTTGGGACTCCATCATATTGCCTTCAGTTATGCTACAGGGATGTGATAAAGATTTGATCGAGCACGGTTATGATCTTTTGTTGGCCAATCATGACAACATTTGAAGGCCTTGAAAGAAGGAAGTCTCAGAGAATATCCTAATGAGGCACTTGGCGTTTACATAGAAGAGATAGAGCTAGTTAGTATAGAAGAGCTAGAGGTAGTTTAAATAGAAGAGATATAGATAGTTGTCATTGTGACAGAGGTAGAAGAAGAACAACTTAGTGTTTTGTTCTAGATTGTTTGCTTTAACACCAGTTTCTTGTGGTGTGCCCCCACACCACAAGAAACTGGTGTTAAAGTCTTCTGAAACGAGACAGAGATATACTAAATGCAAAAGTGTAGAATCACTGCCAACCACTTCTGTTCCTTTCACTATCTGAAATCAACTTTTGTCCCCACCGAGGCGGAGTCTGCCGTGCTAATTGCAAACCTTATTAGCATGTTGGTAGTGCATTAGAAATGAGCATAGTCACTAAGATCATAAAAGGCATCCCTTAAAAAAAGAAGAAGAAAAAGAAAGAAACCACTGCCATCGAGACATAGACCACCATGCTTGTTTTGCATCAGTTTGCATGTCTGGGTAAATGGAAGTCTTCAGGATCTCATCGTCTAAACGATTGGAAGGTCATTTGACTCTGTGAAGGCACTCTGTGAATTTTAATGCATGCAAATCCCATGGAAAAGGGGACACCAATTAGAGCTGATGATATGCACAACACTGTTCACTTATTCATAAGCCTGGTAAAGATGCAGATTGTTTGCAGTGATATCCATTACGGAAGCTGGTGGTTACACTGAGGTAAACACAAATAAACGTGCACGCACAGTCACACACACGGTGCATACACCTACACTGGCATACGCACGCACACTTTTATTTGCTCATGCTCACACACATGCACCGAGACACACAGAAAGCACACACACATACACGCACACAGAATCCTCCCTCAAGACAGCGTCTGAACTTAAAAAAAGAAGGAGGCCCACACAATTCCTGGGATGTGAGCGTGAATATTTAAGAGAGTGGTCTGCTGAACAATTCCAAAGATGACCTGCTGCTTTACATATTCTTATTGAATAAATGAACGCGTCTCCTATTTACCAGATCATTGCTTTTAAGATGTATGAATCAGAATTATACATGGTCCCCAGCGTTTGTTTGGAGTTGGCGTCTACATAAATATTATCTGTGTGCTCCAGCTCAGGGCCGATGTGCTCAGTTGACTCTTACACGCAGGGGAGTGCTATTGATTTCCACCCTCGCCGCCTTCATGCCAGGCATTTTGAACCGCGTGAAACATTTGCATTCTCTCTCTCTCTCTCTCTCTCTCTCTCTCTCTCTCTCTCTCTCTCTCTCTCTCTCTCTCTCTCTCTCTCTCTCTCTCTCTCTCTCTCTCTCTCTCTCTCTCTCTCTCTCTCGCTCTCTCTCTCTCTCTCTCTCTCTCTCTCTGTGTCTCTCTGCAGGCTCTCTTTTTCTCTCTTCTTTTCTAATTCTCTCTCTTTCACAACCCCTGACATTCCCTTTAAGTCTCCTTAATTCTCTCTCTTGGCACCTGCTCTCTCTCTTCCTCACACGCTCACACACAGTGCTTACCCTCAAACCATCGAAGGCCTCTCGTTGTTTCAGAACTGTCCTTTATTTATCCATTTCATCTGGGCCCTGCCAGTCATATGGTTAGTGCTGGGGGTGGAGGGCGGAGGGCGGGGAGTGGAGGGCGGGTGCTCCCGGTCCGTCTGTTCCTGGTGGCTTTGTCGGCAGTGACGGGCCTGACACTGGAGGGGGGTCAGCCCCTATTCTTCCCTCTTTGATAGAGGGCAGATGTAAATGTCAGCCACGTCTGAACAGGAAAGGTCTGCCAGCCTCTGAAGCTTCACTAAATAACCTGCGACAACTCGCCGAGTGGAGGCCGTGTGACCGACCACAGTGCCCGACGGGGAGGCTCCTGCTGGGAGACGCTCATCTCCATACGGGAACAACGACAACGACACAACCGACGCTATGCCAAACCCCAGACCCTGTTAATATACGCACGTCAGAAACCCTCAAAAGGACACGTTACAGCATTCTGCTTAAGAGCCCTAACCCTTGAAAATATTACTATTCTGTGACAGTGTACAATCCCACATACATGTCTTTTAAAGCAGGTAGGAACTATAACCTGGAGTTATGTTGACACACCCTCCCTGGAACATATAATCCACACACATAGCCCTGGCCCAGAATTCTTACCTGGAAATCCCCACTGACTTCAGTGCACAATTTCGATATCTCTCACGTAAATGTAGTTTTAGTAGTGCATATTCAACCATAAAGTGAGATTGCTTGTTTTAAATTGCTGGTTTTGCCCAGGATGGACACACTTATGCCCTTGTATTGTAAAGTTAGGACACATTTTCCCATGTGTCCAAACTTTTGACTGGTACTGTACTATCTCTCTTTTATTTCTCTTTTTGAAGGTATGCACATGCACCTTTCTTCCAGTGAGTCCACACATAACCTACCGTATCTCATAAAACCAATGAGGCAATGGAATTTCATGACTGTTAATATAGGCTTTTTCGAGTACATGCATTGGTGATCTATCTGATGCTAAAATCTGAAGATTTTTTTTTCTTCAAACGTTTCATTTATAGCTGGTAAAAAGAAAAGCAAAAAAGGATTCAGAAGAGGACCCTCTCCCTGGATCCCCAGGTCTCCCCCTGGCCGCTGGCCCGTTGTGGGGGGCGATGCGGGATGGAAGCTCCTGGAGGCTACATGCAGAGACTGGGGAGAACGTGCGTACTTATGGGTAATTAAGTGTGAGTGAAACATTAGCACAAACGCGTCGGGCGCCAGAGTCACGGCTGACAGCGAGGGCAGCCGCCTGCACTCCTCGCTCGGGGACGGGGACGGGGACGTTTTGTGTTACGTTGGGGAAGGGGGCAGGCTGTGTGTGTGAGGGGCACTTGGCAAGGGTAGGGGGTGCTGTCTTTTCCTTGGGCTCTTAACAAGGAAATAATGAAATTCAGGGAGATGGAGCCGCCACAAGCAATCAGAGCTGGGGCACTGTTTGTGTTCATGTGTGTGTTTGTATGTGAGTGGGTCGGAAGGGTGAGTCCGCAAACATCAATGTGTCTCTGTTGCTGCGTGTGTGTTTCTGTAGGAAACTTTCATTTGTATCAGATGACGTTTCTTTAGGTGTCTGGTGTGAGACAGCACTATGAAAAGAAAACATGTCAGACCATGGAAAATAACCTGGGAACACACTTCTCTACCCCCCCCCCCCCTCCATCCTCCCTTCATCCTGGAGATGAATTGACTGTGTACAGGGGGGACAGTAACCATGGGGAAATCTGCCGTAACGCATCATCATTACGAGACCAAGGACACCCTCGTTTAGCCAGGAGCCTCCACTTGTCATGTCCCCTGATTATTGTGTAACAGATTGATTAAGCTCAGAGTGGAGGGGCCCCTTTTAATCATGGTGGCAGGCCACAATTCTCCAGGGATTCTCCTCCACACCTCTCTCTCTCTCTCTCTCTCTCTCTCTCTCTCTCTCTCTCTCTCTCTCTCTCTCTCTCTCTCTCTCTCTCTCTCTCTCTCACCATAAACATGCTCCCTCTCTCATTATCACACACGCCCAAATCAATAAGCTGCTTCAAGAAGTGATGAATTTTGGGTGTCGTGTTTTTGGTTCTGATAGTTTATCTCATTGTTTTACTACTGGCATGTCAGACATGGGTCATTTCGGCCCATATCAGAACAAATGTTACTTGTTACTGGCGGAACATTATTTTTTATTTTTTTCATAGTTTAATAAAAATAAAAAGCAGAGGTTAGTTGTTGAGATGTATCCACCATGGGATATTCCCAAGGATTCTAGAGATTAAACACCCAATCTGCTCAACAAAGACAACAATTAGAAAGACAGAAATGTTTTATTGTTTGTCACATCTTAGGAATCCTTGCTGTTGCTGTAACATTTACATTTACATGTATTCATTTAGCAGACACTTTTATCCAAAGCAACTTACAAGAAAGAGATTTACAAAAAGTGCATAGGTCAATGATCATAAACAAACCCCCAAAACCATTGCGGGGAGCAATGGCGTGTAGCTGTTGTTGATGTCATTGTTGTGTGTGAGATATTAGCAAGCGCCCAGAATGAAAGAAAAAGGAAATTGGAGATCCTTGTATTTAATCTGCTCTAACTTTCTCTAAACGCAATGATAAAGCAGGATTGGGATGAGCCTTAGAGTCTCGCTATCTAATCTGCTGATTTGGCTCTTGGAGAGATTAAAGGTTACGGTTTAGAAAGAGAACATGAGAGGGAGCAGAGAAAGAGAGGAAAGCAAGGGAGAGTGAATGAAGAATTGGAGGGAAATAGAGAGAGGAAGATTGATGTAAGTGGATGGACAGAAGGGGATGAGATGGAGGGATGGTAAGAGCGAGGGAATGGGAGGGAGGGAGAGAGAGAGGGGGGATTGACAGTCGAAGGCTAAGCCTGTATGGTAGGCCTGGGTGATAAAACAATCACAATGTCCCACAACGTCAATAGCAGTAAGAAAATGGTTTGATAGAATGTGAGACAGTTGAACTCAATTGCATTTACTGTAAAGCTGTCAGGAAAGCACATTACAAATATGTCAAGTTTATTTTGCATGTACAAAACCCAAGCGTGTTTCCTCCCTGATTGGAACCAGCCTATCACGTCCCTTGATAATGGAGCACACTAAGAAGGACATGCCAACAGATCATTTAACTGGCATATTGTTCTGTTGCACCTGTTGTCATGTGACAACAACAGAAACAGCGTGGCGTAAGAGAATGTGTGCACACATTGATGTAAATTTTGACTTTACTGGTATTACAGTAAAAATAAATTGTAAAGTTTGAAATGACCCTTACTTAGTTGTCTTTTCTTCTTCAATTTTTCTTTGTATCTATTTGTTGGGTACGTGCCAGAAAAGGAGCAATCATTTGAGAGTCCTCAGTGATCTGCAGGAGTGTTCTATTGGGGTGAGCGGGAATACGACCAACATATTTTATCACCTTAGCCAGTTATACCCATTGGAGGACACAACATGTCAGTCATGACCTACATCTGCTAAATCACAAGATAAAATTGTTAGGCTACCCGTGTGCCTTGATAAATAAAGAGGTGAAATTCAAAGGAAGGTGGTGAAATTCAACTTGTTTTCTCTCATAAAAAAAACGTATAAGTCATTAAAAAACAATCAATTATTATTGACGTTGACTGAAATGAAACATTTGATCGTGATGCATTTTTCAGCTATGTTGCCCGGCCGTAGTGTAGGCGGGGTCTCACTTTGACTGACAGCTCAGATGGTGTTGGAGAGGTGGAACGCTTACTGCTCACCGGAGACGGCGACAGCATGACGGCTTAACTCATCAGCCTGTTTGCCGCTAAAATCAAAGAGGACAAACTAGGACTCAGCCACAACTATAAAAGATGGAAGGCCACAAACTGAAATATTGTGGGTATGTCACTTCTTTGCCTATTCCTGGTTTCTCAGAACACCCTGCGTCACATGACAAGGGTTGGACCACTGTTCCAACCCCCCTCCCTCCCCCCTCCGCGGTCGCTCAACGGGAGATCAGCCCTCGGCTTGACGAGCTTCTTCCTTCTCAAAGTGACGGCTCTATTCATTTTGTTCACAACAAGTACAGTACAGAGGGTCTATTTTAAGCCTGGTTCCAGCCTTAGTCTTCTGCCCGGGTTCCTGTTCTCGCGTGCTCCATACTGTACCAATATAGCCTCCCTCCCTCACTCTCTTTATCATTCTCTTTGCCTCTGTCTCTCTTTCTTTCTACACCCTCTACCTTTCTCTACCTGTGTACCCCACCTCCCTCCCCTTTCTCTGCCTCTGTGTTTTTCCCCTTCTCTCTCCTCCTCCTGCCAGCAGTTCCTATTTTCCGTCGCCAGTCCCTGTTACGCTGCCTTGATGTGCTTCCTATAATAGGAAGCACTATAGCCTCCACACTCTCTCATGCCTACACCGTGCCCAAGCACACTGGGTGTTTCAGCGCTGTGCTTTCATGCTCCTCATAAGTTATGCAGAGATTTCCCTGCATGGTAAAATGATGGAAACCGACACGAGTATGAATACAAGAGCATATATGGGACGAAAATGCTTTCCCCGCTGGACTTGCCGCTGCACGTGTCCGTTTTAAAGGTTGCTGTTATGGATTGCGTTGACCTGCAGGTTGTCATCGGGTGGATGAAGATGGAATGGTTTGTCATTTCCTTGTGTGCGTGTGTGTGCATGGGTGTGTGCGTGGGCGTGCAAGTGTCTGCACATGTGTGTATTTGTGTGTGTGTGTGTGAGAGAGAGAGAGAGAGAGAGAGAGAGAGAGAGAGAGAGAGAGAGAGAGAGAGAGAGAGAGAGAGAGAGAGAGAGAGAGAGAGAGAGAGAGAGAGAGAGACAAAGATAGAAAGAGGGTGGAAGACAGAGAGAGAAAATGGGGGAGACAGTAAGACAGTGGAGGGGAGTGACACACAGAGAGAGACAGAGAGAGAGAGACAGAGAGAGAGAGAAGGGGGGGGAGAGGAGAGTACATACATACTGCACACACACAAACTTCCACTACACACACCAGTCGGACCAGACCTCCTGGTACAGTAAGACCAGACCTCCTGGTACAGTAAAGACCAGACCTCCTGGTACAGTAAGACCAGACCTCCTGGTACAGTAAAGACCAGACCTCCTGGTACAGTAAAGACCAGACCTCCTGGTACAGTAAGACCAGACCTCCTGGTACAGTAAGACCAGACCTCCTGGTACAGTAAGACCAGACCTCCTGGGGGGAGATGGTACCGGAGGTGGATCATGGTAGATACATGATGTCTCTGAAAGGCTTTGCTCTGTACATTATTACAGTACTTTCCTGAACATGCTGTTTATAAAGTCAAGAGTGATTGCAACCATGGTGACAATGATAGCAGAGTAAGTTATTCAATCTTACCTCTTTACCTGTCTGCCTTCATGAGCTTCACACTCACACACACACACACACACCGGCAAAAAAATCACTCACACACCCCCCCACTTAGCACATTGTACTCCCACACACACACACACACACACACACACACACACACACACTCAGACACACACGGTCTAGTACTTGTTGGTGTGCCACTGCCGTTTAAAATGCCTTCACAGGACAACATCACACACACACACACAAATGATTACGTTAACCCCTCAACAGGTTCTCTGTTGCCATGGCAACACAGTGTCGGCCGACCGACCGGGACGTAAGCTAGAACCCATTTCCTTGACGACCACAAACATGCGGCAACATCAAATGCTGTGTGTGTGTGTGTGTGTTACGTCAAGGCTTGGTGTGTCACCGCCACACTCCTGTTCCTTGACACCTCCGCTCTCTTGCCAGTGATGAAACAGGCTGTAAGTCAGTGGCCAGTACTGTGCCCCCTAATGATCCACTGAAGTGTTTGTTTTGGGGGAGAAATGACCTCCCAAGACACACGAATACACCCAGGCATGAACACATTCAGAAACACACCTAGGCGTGAACACACACACACACACATTTATATACACACACAAACCCTGGCATGAACACACATAGAGGATGAACACACACTTGCTCACACAAGCTGCTTAATGACTGCAGCTGCCTTTATCAGACAGAGGTTTCTGCACTGGGAGAGAGAGAGAACATGATTAGAGGACGGCCTCTCCCTCATACTGAATCTCCCCAGATGAGGCAACACATGAGTAGCGGGAGGAAGAGAAAAGAGAGAATGATTCAAAGAGAGGAGGAGGAAGAGAGAGCAAGAGGCAAGGGAGAGAGAGAGTGTGTGTGAGAGAGAGAGAAGGAAAGAAGAAGAGAGAGATGAGCCAGTTTTCTGCGTTCTTTTCTCGCTTGAATCTGTGCGTGCCCACGCTCCTCCACCCACATCATCGCTACTGTGATGGAACTTTTTCTCCCTCGCTCCCTCCTTTCCTCGCTCCCTCCCTCGCTCCCTCCTTTCCTCGCTCCCTCCCTCGCTCCCTCCTTTCCTCGCTCCCTCCTTTCCTCGCTGCCTCCCTCGCTCCCCCCTTTCCTCACTCCTTCCTTCCCTCGCTCCCTCTCCTTTCACTCTCTCGTTTGTTATTGCTCCACATCCTTCTGTATCCCCCTCTCTACCTCTTCCTCCCTCCCTCCCTCCCTCCCTCTTTCTCTCTCTTGTCCAGTGCCTCAGATCTGTCTCATTTGTTTCCCTTCCATCTCACCTCCCCTCCCTCCCTCCCTCTTTATAATCTTTTGTCTCCTCCATCATGTTGTTTCTGCATTTCCTCCCTCCACTACTATTTCATCATTTCCCTCTCCATCTCCCTTCCACACAACCATCTTCCCTGTCTCCCTCCCTCTCTCCCCCTTCCCTCCTTCCCTCCCTTGCTCCCTCCCTCCTCTGACAGTGAACACATTTGCAATAATTTCTCTTAGTGCCCCCCCCCCCCCCCCTACTGTGCACTCATACACTGGAGCAAAAAAACATTCATCTTGACTGACAAATGAACCTTTTAGACTGAAATGAGTCCCTCGCGCACCCACCCACCCTCACCCACCCTCACCCACCCTCACCCACCCTCACCCAACCCCACCCCTTCAACCTGGATGGATGGAGAGCTTCAATTGGAAGTATAATTTCTGTCCGTCAGCGTTAATGGTATTTGTCCGGGAAACCATCCCACAGTGAATTCTGGGACGTTATTGAATGTTTCAACCTGTGTATCATTCATATTGTTGTATTTCCTGTATTCACAGCTATGTTTGATATCCAGTATTTCTTATTCACGACTCCAGTGCTCATACAGTGGTCTTCATTGGCAGTCTATTTCAAAATCAGCATTCTTGACGTCTGACAGGGTCACCAGCACAGCAGTTCACCAGATCACACAGAGCTGAGCTCCACTAGTCATTCATGTATAGAAGCTTCTCTTACAGCTACAGCTCTCTGTCTCCCGAGTCAGCCCAGGCCATCTCCACTAACGGTCTGCTGGAGGCTCCACAAGCTGGTCGGGGGCTCCTCTAGTCCGTCCTCCCCAGAGGAGTGTCCTCATCAGAGGCTCGCTGGCCTGCCCTGCTCCCCTGAGATGGGCAGAGCTCCAGGAGCCAGATCAAACGAATGACAGAGAAACCTCTAGAACCAGGGCCTGTCTGTATCCACCGCGCCCCGCTCAAATCCCTCCTCCTGCCCCCACCTCCCCCCCCCCACCACCACCACCACCCCCCCAAACATTTTCCTCTGAACAGCGGACATGGACTGAATCTGTTCAGCTCACAGGTTCTTCATCCGTGTTGACACCAGATGAAGGCAGTTATTTTTTCTCTGCTAGTCCCTATAGCATATTATGAGTTTATAAGGAGGGTTCGTTCTGTTCATCCATCAACCCATCCATACATCTTTTTTTCATATTTCACATCCTGTTGGCCTCAAACCTGTTGTTGAATCACCACTAAAGCTAATCACTCTCTAACCCTGTGTAAGTGACAGGCTTGGTTTCATTTAGAGATCATATCAGATATATAACCGTCAAGGACACCAGTACCATGAGAGCAGGTATTCTTCTACTGTATATGGAACATGGTTTGTGAGTGTCGAGCAAGACTCTGGCTCGTCTATCTACCGCGCCTCCACAGCACACCAAGACCTCCGACACACATGCAGAGGAACCTCAGCACAACGTTATTTTAACGTTGGTCGGCTTTTGCGCAATGCTGCGTGACAGGAAGATCTGAATGGCCGGTGGGCAAGGGAAGAAGTCAACCGAGATAGGAAGGAGGAGGAAGAAGAGGGGGGGGGGGGGCGAGCGGGAGAAAGGAGGCAAGCATGTTCTGCTACACTTTGCAAGGCAGTTCACCGTAACTCCCGCGGCATTAATTAAGCTCAAAAGCCCTCCACCAAAAAATGGGGGAGACTGCAACAAACAACAGTGTTTCCGAGCCCTTCCATCCCACAGGCAGAACTCTCAAAACTTGCGTGCATCTGTGTGGTTTGTCCACAGAGCTCGGAGAGGACGGCAGGGAGGGGAAATGGCTAAACATCACAGGACATAAAACGTTATGAGGTGTTTTAAGTTGAATACTATAAAATAATATACTGTGTGTAGGATGTATTTACAGTTTCACACAGTGTACAGCCTGATACATTAAACAAGGTACCGGTTCAGGACTACTAAACCTTAATGCTGAGATGACTCTTGCTTAGCTGTACTAATTAGCCAATGAGCCATGCTAATGTACTGTAGTTGCTAATGTACTGTAGTAAGTATTTGGAGTGTTGGATGCATACTAGTGAGATAAATTTGCTACTGGTCTAGGATCAGCCCAGAAAGCTTGTCCTCTAATGCTGCAGTTGAGGATCCGGATAAGGTAAACTGATCCTGGATCACTTGCACATTCCCATTTCTACTTATTCTGCCTCAGATTAAAGGTCCAGCACAAGAGTTAACTTCAAGGGCTCCAGCCTCTAGTCAGCGCAGTGATTTACCTGGTCTTGGTCTTACAAGTTTGGGCATGAGGCAGCGTACAGTTCCTAGCCCCGGTGACATGACAAATGTAGCCCTGCAGTGAAAACCACCTAAATCAATAGCTACCACTCGGCCATCAATTATTTGGGGAGGAAATTAGAATCACGCTGAGGTAAATTTCGGGCATATCAGACAGACTGCATCCTGTTTCCTCTTCTGAAAACCAGGACTATATTGAATAGCTTAAGGTAACGGATACGTATCAGTGAAATCTTTTCCACGTCTAGGCTACATGTATTTTCACATCTCAGTGAAACACATGAAACTATAACTCACAGTCACCATTCACCTCATTGGTTGTGAATGTGAAACCAGGGACTAGCAGGGTCCGTGCTCTGACCAGAGGACTATTACTGTAATCTTTTAAATTATTCATCTGTGGATGAACTGAATACTCATCACTGAGATGTCTCTGGCAGACATTCAGCCATAAGGTAGAGAATACGACACTTAAAGACACAGTTCACCCGTATTTCAAAGTGGCATTTGGTATTTAACCTCGAAAGCGGAATATAGACAGCTAGAAAGAGGAAATTGGCAACACTGAAAGAAACCTTGAATTTTGGGTGAGCTGCTCCTTTACAGTTGAATTGTTTAGGCTAAAATTTGGAACCATAAATAACTGATGAATTGTACTCCAAACCCCACTGAACAGTTTCTTTCCTGTAGTATTTATTACTGTCAAAACCATTGCACCTGCAGTCTCCTTGCTCTGTCTCATTCTAACAATGAGGGGGTGTGTGTCTTTGTAGATAGCATCATATCCTCGCGTCTTTCTGTGGAACAGAAAATCTCAGCTCGGGTTTAATTCTGCTTCATTTCACTCCAGTGCACCTCTGATCCTGTCCCCCTTCTGTTTGTTGTCTTTGTATTTAGTGAAATGGGTTTGTCTCATTTAAACTTGATTGTTTAAGTCAAAAGCTCATCTCAACTTCTCAGTAAAGGGATGGTCTTGAAAGGTAATTGCTAGTCTACACCGAAAGCCATTTTATCTTACATATGTTTACATACCAACAGAAGCACCTTTGGAAGGGATTAGAATAACTAAATGCATACATTAGCCAGCCAGAGAGGATATGGAAGGAGTGTGTGCAGGGATTTATGCATTTTTGATTCAGTTCTGGGAGGAGTAGCAGTGAAAGGCTGGGTGACCTACTTAGACTGCTGTGGAATTCAAACAACTTGTGATGCCACAAAAAGTGTGTCTGAGAGTGTGTATGTTTTTTTTTGCTCTGTATGTGTGTCTATGCATTTGTGAATGTGTACAGTATATGCCCCAGTGTGTATGTCTGTGTGTGGTTTTGTGTTAAACAGATATTAGTCCGGCAGAAAGCAGACATATTGAGACAGGGTCAGAAGACATGTCGGAGGTTTAACATCTTCTCTATCTCCATGTCTCACTGGCTGATTCACAGCAATGCTGAAGTCCTCACCTTATTTATAGTTGCTGGTCTTGTTTCATTTAAAAGCTTCTCTAATCAAGTGCCTCACACTTCCTGTATAGTTCCCACCTGTAATTCTGGAAATGCCATCTCGTTAGCCAGTTAGCCAACCGTTCAGCCAGCCAGCCAGCTAACCAGTCTGTCAGTCAGTCCAGAAATGCATGCCTGGTCTCTCACCATCTCTCTCTCTCTCTCTCTCTCTCTCTCTCTCTCTCTCTCTCTCTCTCTCTCTCTCTCTCTCTCTCTCTCTCTCTCTCTCTCTCTCTCTCTCAGTCTCGCTCGCTCTCTCTCAGTCTCGCTCGCTCTCTGTCATTCTCTGTCTCTCCTTTTAAGGAAAGAAAATGTGTTTTTCAGTACCACTCAGTTCTGTACACAAATTAATTTTCCTTTGCAGTCAGTCCAGCACTCCCTCATCTTCTCCCCTACCCCCCCTCCCAGTCACTATGGCAACGCAAGTATCAGACGTCAGTTCCACCATCAAGACGGTATTGTCTGATGGTGGGGGTCGCTGGAGCACTCCTCCTCCTCTGCCACTCACCATGAGGAGTCTCCCTTTGATATAGCTCACCCACCTTTCCAATCTCACCATTCAGGAGTCAATAACCAGTTTATTTGATACCGCCGCCACTGAACAATAAAGTGTCCCCCCCTTACCCCCCGTCAGGATCAGGAAATTAAGGATATTGTGAGCGAGTCATCAGCCACCTGGTTGGCCGGGGTGGCGGTGTGTGTGTGTCCCAGCATGTCTCTCTGTGTCCGTGGTGATTGATGATTGGCTGAATTATATTGCAGGGCCTCATGGAGGTGCGCCTGTTTGCTTGCTTGTGCGCTCCATTGTGCTCCACAAATCAGTGTGGCTCTCGATGGCTTTCCAGATCCACAGGCTCTCCATCACAATACAACCCCTTCCACAAACCCCCCCCACCTCCCACCCGCACACACACACACACACAGACCTCGGAACTACAAGATTCTCTAATAACTAGGGTCAATGGACAGAGACAGACCGAGAGGGAGACACAAAGTGAATAGATAAAGTGAATGAGAAAAAGTGAGATACTGGGAGAGTGAGATACACAGAGAAAGAAAAAGTTGTGGTGAGAGAGTGAGAGAGAGAGAGAGAGAGAGAGAGAGAGAGAGAGGAGAGAGAGAGAGAGAGAGAGAGAGAGAGAGAGAGAGAGAGAGAGAGAGAGAGAGAAAAAGAGAAAAAGAGAGAGAGAAAGGCAGCAGGGAAGCTAGCCAGAGCCAAATTCAAACAGAAAGCAGAGCAGGATTCCTGGGAGCTGTTTCCCCAGAACATGACTGATGTGAGTGGACAGTCAGCCTGCACCTCAGGCTGCGTACAGGGGACACTCTCGCCTCCCCCCCCAACCCCCTCCACCTCCCTAGCCCACCTCCCTAACCCCTGTGCTTGACACATTATAGATGCTTTACTTGAATTCATTCATTAATTTCCAAGTGTATTACATTCATTAATTTATAGGAATTCATATATTCACACATTTATCAACACGTACAGAGTCTCTCACACACACAGACACACACAAACACAAATGACTAAACCGAAAAGATGTGGAGCTGGGGTGCATCCTGGGTGGCTCTGGGTGGCTCTGGGTGGCGTGTTGTTAGATAGCTTGTACCCCTCGAGCACTGCCAGATAGTAACACCACCGTGGGACTCAGCCTGCTCCTTTTGTGGTTGCCAGATGACATTGGTCATAAGGACAACAGACAATATCATCAGATATGTCACCCATTAATATAGTATAACATTCTACCACAAATGGACTGACTTTGAATGTTTTTTTTGGTTGTTGTTGTCTGTGTGTATGTGTGTGTGTGTGTGCACACACAAAGTTTCCCCCCCTTTTTCCAGAAATATGAATGTATCTTCCTGGACCTACTTGATGTGTGTGTGAAAGTTTATCGTGTATATCACTGAGCCCTCCTCACACCTTCAAGCTGGGTCCCTGAGACCTTGAGCCCCTACCTGGAGCAGGACACGACAATCTGGAGATCACAGTCTGCCTCTGACACAACCCTAACCTGCAGCATGCTCAATGGCTTGTCTACCGCCCTACGGCCTAATGGGGAATGAATGTGCAATGGCAGAGGGGTATGAGGAGACTAGCCGGGGGTGGAAAATGGGATTTCTGGGCCAGACGGCAGCAGCAGCAGCTCCACTGTAAGTAATAACCTTTCCTGGCTAGGGCCATGTATCAGTACCTACATAGATAACTGTCAGAGAGGGGGAGGGGGATAGAAAGACAGGGAGGACATAATGGGGAGTGAGAGATGGGGTTGTCCTATGGTGTCTCCATTTTGGAAAAATAAATACAAAAGAAGGGAGGATTTATACTTGTTTTTATGCTTCAGTTTCCCAGAGAGGAGTTTAATGAGGTAATCTGTAGTAGTGTAGATATGGGCAATTCTTATTCTTCGCCAACCTTTTTTTCAGGCAGTTCACATGAGGTGGGTTGGAACTGTAGGATTCACAAAGTTTTTTATGCTTGACAGATGCCCTGAGTCAAAGTGACTGTGTGTGTTTGTGTTTGCACATGAGTGAAGGCAAACATGTGGCTTTCCAAAAGATGTGCAGAGCAAAAAGTAGGACGCTGGAGACTGTGTGTGTTTGTGTTTGCACATGAGTGAAGGCAAACATGTGGCTTTCCAAAAGATGTGCAGAGCAAAAAGTAGGACGCTGGAGACAAATACACACACACACACACACACACATACACACACAAAGATACACTACATACTGTACAAACATGTAGAAACAAGAACAGAGAGACTTACCAATGTTCTCAAACATGCACAAACTCATGCCATATGCTCCCACACTAGCAAACACACACACACCCACACACACATGCAACCCCCCTCCCCCCACACACACACACATACACACACAGAGCCCCCCCCCCCGGGTTCCCCAAGGGTCTGGGTGGCCTGACCTACACAGGGCTTTTATCTCGCCTTGATGCTACAGTACACAGATCACTGCATGAACACAATTATCCCCAACAGAGTCATTACCCTGCCTCCCCCCTCCCTCTCTCATCCCTCCCCTCCATCCCTCCATGTGCAGAACTCCCAAAGACAACATCCCAGGGAGGGCCTGGAAGACCTCGGGCCAAGAAATAATTAACTTGATAATGGTATCTCCTCCTTGGCTACATTCTGTCTCTCCATCCTTGCCTTTCCTCTTTGCCTCTAATCAAGTGGGGCTGCCTGTGTGGCCTGGCAGGAGGATGTTGTGCCACGGGAAAGGAGCTTTAGGGGTTCCTCGATGTTGTTGGTTAGATGTTAGCTTGTTTCTAGGAAGAGATGTTCCTGGAACCAAAATGGCAGCCCTACCATCAGTCTGACGGAGAACTTGGCTATGATTTTGACCTACACATGGTTGAATTACCATTACTTACCAATACTATGAGTTATGGTGAAAAACAGAGTCGGTTGAAGTATCTCTGTTTTTGTATGTGAATCTTCAGCATTGGAGCTCATTCCCCCAAACCATGGCAAAACAGACAGTCTACGGTAACACACATACTTTGGAATCTCTCCTCCTGGTCTCTCTAAAGCCTTCCTAGGTGTGTGATTGTCTTGATTCTGCAGGATTAGGACATCATCTGCCTCTCAGTGCAGTATGTTCCAGCTGTCCTATGGCCTTGTAAAAACAGGGACTAACCTGTAATAGGCTAACCAAAGGCCCAGCCTTCTGCTGCCTGCAGATTGCTAATGAAGCTCAATGTGTTCCCTGTGATTCCCTGTCACTACTCGGGCCAATCTGAAAGGATCCCGGACTCCTGGTGTGTCTCTGTGTGTGCGTGCGCCTGTGTCTACGTGAACACTGCAACATCCAAGATGGCTATCGGGGGGGTGATACGAGGCTGGTGGGCAGTTGTTCAAATTGGAGAAATGTCGTTAAGTGACGGCATGCGGACAGTTAAGCAAGTGGAACGCACGGAGAGAGGGATGGAGAGAGAGATAGAGGGTGGAGTGAGAGATAGAGAAAGGGAAAGGGTGGAGAGAGAAAGCTCGAGAGTGGAGAGAGAGATTGAGGGATCGAGAAGATGGGGGTGTGAGGAGGGCAGCCAAGTTGTCTGCTTTACTAACTCAGACTGACTCAGACTGAATTCTGAGCAAGTATTTCGACACGACTTGACTGTGTTAATAGTATTTTGTGCAGCAAGGTAGAAGTAATGTCGGGGGGAGGGGGGGGTGCAGATTTAAAACACGTCCACTCTCTCACTCTCTCTCTCTCTCTCTCTCTCTCTCTCTCTCTCTCTCTCTCTCTCTCTCTCTCTCGTCTTCCCCTCCACGCTCTCCTCTCCACTCTCAGTCAATCAATGTGGAACTCTGTTGGAGTACTCTGGGGTCTGTTGTCCAAATGTTACTACAACGAGGACCCTCACAGCATACATCCCCCTCTCTCCCTCCTCTCCACACAGTTCCTTCCATCCCTCACGCTTACATAACCACCAACATGTATCAGCAGAGCCTACCCTCAAAATACACTCCTTGTCTTCGGATCTGAGACACACAGTCACACACACACACATACCTAAAGTGGGTGATATTTCACAACGTTTTAGACTGTTTCAATGGCTGGTGCCTGGTGATGGGGAGCCAATAGCCTGTCTCGATGTCTCCGTGTTTAAAGCACGTCACAATTGGACAAGGCCAGCAGAGGCCAATGGTCAATACTGACCTTAATAACCGTATCCGAATCTGGCAGATTCACTCCTCATGATGAAGTACATGGCTCAAAATATGGCACGGATTCCCTGGCTGACAAGGACCTAGCTCTCTATATAATAATAGTTTAGGATCCAAAAACAGCAGATTTAATTGGTTGTAATCAAGATGAATGTAGTCTTATGTGCAGTAATGGAGCCAAATCTGGCAGGTTCACTGGCTATATAAAAAGGGGTATAAACGTATATACGGTAATGGTTCTTAATGTGTCAGGTTGGTGCTGTAGAGCACAGTGAAGGGCAGATGCTAATGCAGAACATTCACTGGTAGTTATTGTAAAGGAAGATGCACAGTATGAATATGTGCACTGTATCTCAGTCACATCCACTCACACAGTGAACTAGTGGCTATAGTGCTTCTAATTCTTCATATTTTGTATTTCCATTGTTATATTTGTGGACTCAGGCAAACATTGGACACAAGAGGACATTTTGAATGGCACCTAATTTCATCATGCCCATTTGTGAGTCTGGCAGTTGCAAGCAAGAGTAAATCCCCTCCCTAATCCTGCACAGAAACAGAGTCTATTCCCAGATTCTGGCCTGTTCCCTGTTCATGTCTCCGTGGCAGACATTGGAGTGCCATAGGTTAGCTGTTTGGGTGTGTGTGCATTTGTCCGTGTGTGTGCATGTCGTTAACCAACTCGCTGTCAAGAGCCGACTGTCTGTGAAATGGCACCCTACATCATCAAGGCTCACTGCACGCACACACACACACGTGTGGTCACACACACACACAGGCCAGTAGTGCCGGGGGGGGGGGGGGGGTTGCTTATTTGAGTGCAGTAATTTGCTATTAAACGGAGCCAGGTGCAGCTCCTCAGCTAACAAGACATTTCATCATGGTTAGCTCTCTTTGATTAGCTCTTGTTGTTATCACAAAATGACACGTCTGCCCAGTCCACACTGTCACGTGTGTAGGTGTGTGTAGGTGTGTGTGGGTGTGTGTGTGTGTGTGTGGGTATGTGCCTGTATATGTGTGTGGGTGCTTAATGGTAGTGTGTGTTTTTTTTCTCTCTCCTCAACTCTGTTAATACACATTGGGTATTCTAGTAGAAGTCATTTGTTTTGTTATCCAATAGCAACTGAGGTTTATTTCAAAGGAACGAGAGGTAGAGAAAGATACAGATGAATACAAACTGAACGCAGGCCTCCATCTTGGACTTTCCCACAGTCATACACTGTAGAGCAGGGGGACAGACCATGTGATGTGAACTATGTTTGTCTCTAGCTAGGTGGGAAAGGCAAGCAACACAGGGGTGTGTGTGTGTGGAGGGGGGGGTAGGGTGGATGATGTGGGGGGGAGCTAGGGGGCTGCGGTGGTCAGGGAAGGGGACGGCTGGTTGAGTTCACGAGAGCTCCTTAAATGTGACACCTCAACTGTTTGTCACTTCTTGCTCTTTTGCTTTTGTCGCCTCGAAGGTCTCTGTGTTTGTCTTCCCTGCCCCATGTCTCTCTCTCATCCTGGGTTTGGAACACACCGTATCCACTGTTAACCCTCTAGCATCCACTGAATAGGTATACCCATTAATGGGCGTCTGATTGTGACACAAAATCACTGCTAAGTATAGCCCCTGTTCAGCCGGCCTCCTCCTCCTTTCCCTACTTTCCCTTCTTATTATTCATTTCCCACTCAAAGCGTCGAGCGGGTTGCCGTGGCAACACGGCGGTCAAAGCATCACGAACGAAGCAGATTGCGTGGATGTGTGCCTGACGAAAGTGGGTGAGGAGAGAGAGAGAGAGAGAGAGAGAGAGAGAGAGAGAGAGAGAGAGAGAGAGAGAGAGAGAGAGAGAGAGAGAGAGAGAGAGAGAGAGAGAGAGAGAGAGAGAGAGAGAGAGAGAGAGAGAGAGGAAAAAAGAGAGGAAATGATAGAGGTGGTTAGCATCTGATCGACTGTTCAAAGATATAGCTCTTTTGCTTCCTTTCTCTCTCTCTCTTTTTCTCCTTCTCTTTAGAAAATAGCCAGAGCATAGCAGTTGGTCGGTGCTGTGTACCTCTCAAAGGAGGGAGAGTTTTGCTGTGATTGGCCAAGTGGGGTGCTTAATGGTCAGGTCGGAGAGTGAGGTCACATCTGTGTCCTGGGGCCCTGGGACTGTATAACACACACACCGACACACACACACACACACACACCTGCTTTATGGCCATTTGACCAGGACTCCATCTCTTCATCAAGGAGGACAGTGACTAACACATACAGAACCACTGAGTACAAGTGCCTCTAGATGGGAGCATAGGAAAGGACAGCACCAGAGTTGTGGACCCATCAACGGGTTATCGACACACCGCCATGTGGGGCTTTAAGAAGCGCTGTTCAGGCTAATTGCATGGTGATGGTGTCAAGGGGGCTTGGTTGAGGGACTGGCTTTCTTCAGCCATGTAAATAATAAACTCCATTGCTGTGCAATTAAAAGTCTGTTAGGTCTAGGTGACATCAACAATAACAATAAGACATTATTATTATTATTTCTATAATTATTATTATTATTATTATGACATATTTAACTCACATCCTCACATGCTTGGTTTCTGACTGCCCCCCCCCCAGGCACCCACTAACAAAACGCCATTCTGCTCACCTGCTGATGGACAATCAGAAAGCACAAAACGAAGGAGGCTCACGTTATGCAAATGAGATATCATGTTTGAGCAGCCACGTCGTTTTGATTCAGCCCATGTGACCAAGATAACAGCCCCCCCGCCATGCTTAATAACACGCTCTCTCCTCTCACATCAGGAACATCCAACGTCCTCCTGCTGCTTCCGTTCTGAATTCAACAGAACAGATAATGTAGGACTGTTACCAGCACGTAACAATGCCAGGCCCTAGTGTAAAGAGCCATGCTTCTTTTGGCTCAAACCAAACAGCCAATCAGCAGAAACTGATCAGTGGGTCCCACTGCGGATGCTATGGGTCAGTGGTAAAACATTAACCTTAGATTTACATTTACATTTACATTTATTCATTTAGCAGACGCTTTTATCCAAAGCGACTTCCAAGAGAGAGCTTTACAAAGTGCATAGGTCACTGATCATAACAACAAGATAGCCACAAAACATTGCGAGTAGCCAAAACATGAAGCACACATTGTGAACAACCAAAGTAAGTGCCAAAGGGAAGAACCATAAGAGCATGTAGTTAAACAAGTTACAATTAAACAACATGAACCGCTATACGTGCAAGTGTACCTGTGGAAAAAACAAGCAACAATAATAAAAACAATATATCACAGCGAGTACAAAACATTTAAAACAGTTACCACTAACCACAAGAGCAACAAGTCTCTGAGCAAGAGTCATTGTGATCCTTGAGGAAACTAACATCGGGTCAAGCGAACCATTCCTAAGTACCGTTGTACTCCCGGAACAAGTGCGTCTTGAGCCTTAGATAGGTAGAAGGTAGAAGATAGGTGTTTTGGTTCAAACACAAGCTTACATCATTAGCGTCATGGGATCCCCAAGCTTCTACCCCCCTGAAAACATACTCTCTAAAACGAATGACTTCGGTTGTATAGCGTGCTGTAGTATTTGTACGACACTGTACCTCTGAAAAAGGTTCCACGAATAAACAAAATTCTTCCAGGGTAGTTATTGAACTTCTCCTGGGAGCCTTAAAGGGTTTTAGGTGGTGGCTTCCAGAAGGTTCTTCTGATGGTAAAGGGTTGTACACAGCATCCTGTATCAGAGCCTGTGGACTTCTAAATGCTGCTTGGTGTCTGTAGGTATGCTACTACAGATCCAGTCCCAGACAGCCTGCAGTCTTGTCCGGGCAGAGGATCCTAGGTCTCTCAGGGTTTCGATTTTTAATCTCCGGCATCGAGACGCACTGCAGCTTCTCTGGAGAAATCTAATTCCAACCAGGTTGATCTTTAACAAGGTCGGAGGGCTTTCAACTGGAGATGGATTCAGTCCTGGTAGACACAAACACACACACATGTGCACACACACACACACCAGCTGTCAGTCCTTCCAGAATTGAGTGTGTGTAATAGGGACAGTGTGAAGTGTTTACCTCTGATAGGAATATCATTGCAAACACAGACAAATCTGACCCAAAACCAGTTAGGAGCTCATGTAGCAATCAATAGAACATACTCCATGTTTTTTTCTTCTTCTTCCTCCTCCCTCTCTTGCTCGGCCTCTCTCTCCCGCACTTGAGGAGAGCCAAGAGCGTTGCCATAGTAATGGGAGATGGCTGTGCAGTCAAGGCCCAGTGCGGTTGTGTCAAGTATCCATGGTTTCAGAGCTAGCAAATGTGGCTAGATTGTAGTCACATATGTAGCTTTGTAAGCATGCTATTCTGATAACAGGGAGTCAGTCATAATTGAATTATTAGTGGAATGTGGCTTTATTCCGAGCTCATGACTTTTAGGATTGGTGGATGATTAATGGATAAGTGTTATTGATTGGGGGGAACGAGAGTCACCTAGTGTCCAGTGAGTCGGTACTTACCTGATACAGCTTTGTAACTTTGTATCCCTCTTTTTCCCTTCCACTATTTCTCTCCCTCCTCTCACCCATTCCTTCTCCATCAATCACCTCTCTTCTCCACTCCTTTTGTCCTCTCCTTTTCCTTGCCGCCCCTCCTTCCAGTGTGACAACGCTAAGGGTTTGCGAGCGTTCTTCGACGCCATTTGCTACGGTCCCAAACACTTGATGATCTTCGGAGGGGTGTGTCCGTCTGTCACGTCCATCATCGCTGAGTCTCTGGAGGGCTGGAACCTGGTGCAGGTAGGACTTGCTAACCGTAACTGTTGGAGTCATCTTGCAGTGACTTGCTAGCTGGAAGTGTTTGTATGACTCGTTGTTTGTGTTGGAGTGACTTGCTAGCTGTTGGTGTTGAAGTGACTTGCTAGCTGTTTGTTGAAGTGCCAAGGACTAGCACCGCCAGACACAAGTATGTATGCCATTGAATAGAACATCACATCTCTACCAGTGTGCTTTAAGACCAGCTTAAGATATGACTGGGCAATTTAGTGTATCTCACCTTCATTAAGTACAGAATAAATCCCAAAAAGGGGATCAGCTTGCGTGTGGAGCAAAAATTTTAGTTGCCGAACTTGCTTGTTATTCTCTCACTGTGCCTGTAAGCCAGGCACTCTGCCACAGTAACACATTACCCGAGATGTACTAATTGATTCATGTTGTACTCTGAGAACCTGCTTGGTTCTGCGGTGTCACAGTTTAGATGGGCAGTGGGATGGCAGAGAGGGCCCCAGCTCCGCTTAATCCCCTATTAACCTCGACGGGGTGGATGTCTAATTGGCACTGGATAAATCCGCACAATCCTTATCCGTTTCTCAACAGAAAATGGGCAGAAAATGGCGGAAATTAATTCTGCAGCAATAAAAGAAGAGAGTGAGATTGAGACGCTCTTTTCTGCTCTTGGAAAGGGGCCCACTTTCCTCCCTCGCCTTGTGAATGAGGAACAGAGAGGTGCAGAAACCCCTGTATTGACTACAGAGTAGCCGATGTAAAGATATGTGAGGTAATTAGGTTTCAGATGGGTATGACCTGCACTATACATGAACAGAAATCGGATTGGATAGCACATTTGATAGATTTCCTTCTGTAGGTATCCGATGACATCAACGCAACACAACAACAAATTACAACTGCACAGTTTGACCTGTGTTATCTGCCCTTACTGCTGAGAAAGTGAATTTCAACACTCAGACGGAGATAACCCTCTCAACTGTTTGCAGACAAGTTTGCAGACTGAAAGAGAACATTTTTTCACAGAACAGTGTTAACAGAAAACACTTCAAAAGTACAGCAGCCAGACTTGAGGTGTGCAGAATTGATTTATTTTTGTTCCAAAAACTGATGGCGAGCTCTTCAGTCTGCCATGCCACTGGTCTATGGAAACGAAGGAAGGACATAGATGGTTTGCATGGCCAACTTCTCTGTTGTGGTCCTTTTAGTGAGTGCAGGAAAGATGATATTACTGTCAAAGCCATGACATTGTGTGTGTTTCACTATCTCACTGTCCATCCGCCCGGTTTTACATCCCCTCTGTCAGAGTGGCCCATTTCAAGAGCCAGAGGAGGGCAGGATGCATTTTTGTGACACAGTAGGAAGGGTAATGCTGATCAAATCACAGGAGACTCCTTGCTGGGTCAAGGGTAGGGTGTGGGTGGCACCTTCTCTGTTGCCATGAGTACCAGGTGTTGTCTCTTTGTGTGGGATGATTCCAACACGCTGGAAGACATTGTCTGTAATTACACCAGCTGCAATATATATATATATCGCTATATATATAAAAAAATTCCCTCATTCCTATTCACAGCCAGAACAATTGTACATTTAGCATTTGTACGTGTCATGTTGAGTTAACAAATGATCACCAACCACGGGGAGTTGTGTTTCTGTGGTGTGAGTCCAGCAAACATTTTGTCACTTGACACTGGTTGTTCCTGTTGAGAGTCAAAGTGGAAGGACCGTGTCTCTGACCTGACTAGCGGGCGGGCAGCTTAGTGATCTGACTCTGTCTGGGATGTCAGAATCAACTGTCCTCGCTTGGGACTCATTCAGACAAGCATGTCTGAGAGAGAATTTTAGAATACACATAGTGAACACAATAGCAGTCAAGAACTTAAAAGAGTTCCTTGTTCCACCACAGACTTTAGATCACCTTCAGACCGTTCAGTTTTCCAGCACCGGACCTTATTTTCCTTCATGTCTCACCGTGGTTGTTTGATATTTAAAGGCACATTTTCCACACATTTAAACAGAGAGATACAGGGATTACATCTGTGGCACTTATTATTGACAGAATAAATACATTTCTGGATATTCACTGCTTAATTGCATTTTAATAAAAACAGTTTCAATCAGAAATAAATAACTCATTAAGCTAAGCTTAGTGGCGTAAAAATAATATGTGCAGAGCATTTGAACATACAGCCCCCCCCCCCCTCCCCAACACACTTCCTATACCGGTTCCTACCTAAACCCACACACCCCATTCTTCTCGCTCTATCCTTCTTTATTTCTAGTCCTCTCTCTCTATCCCTCACTCTCTAGCATTCGCTCTCCCACTGCCTGTGAGTCAGGGTCCAGCTCCCCCCCCCCCCCTCCTCCTTTCAATGGTGTCAGAGCAAAATTCCAATAGTATGTCAGAGGGATGAACTGACGTAGATGAAAGCAGCAGACAGTGCTTAAAGACCGAGACAGAAGGAGGCACAGCCGTTGCTTTCTGGGAGCCATTTTCAGGAGCCAGTTCCCCAAATATAGTGTGTTGCCTGTGGTCTGGAAGACAGCATTGACAAGACCAGGTTCTTGGCATCCATTTTGAACGACGCTTAAACAGGCTAGGCTTCTCAACCCTATTATAATATGAACTAGAACGTTTAGGTCCTGGCAGAGGAGCCGTTCATTAGAGGAAACCCAGTTCAAATCCAGATTTTCTTCCTCTCTCTTTCTCCGTCTCTCTCTCCATCAATCAGGAATCTTATAGAGAAAGACCTGGTCGTTCATTGAAGACATTGTGGGTCGGTTTTATCCTGTGTTGAAGCTTAATTTCTTCTCACACGCACACAGTCACTGACACACACATACAGACACACACTGTTCATGGCCACCTTTTCAGTCATCGGTCCATACACTGTAATTTTCAGCAGTGTAAAGTGTATAATGAGCGACGGCTCCCCATCATTTACTCCCTTTTAATGCAGAAGAAGAGACAAATCAGTGGACGGGAGCACATGCTCGCCAGACACGTCCACGTGGCCGAGGCCCAGGCTGTGGAGCATGACAGGGAGGTCTCTCTTCAGAGTCCCTCTGATCTGTTTCTCAGGAGCGCTCCCCCACTACTCACTACTCTTGTTGCGTCACTGACACTCCTCCGAAGGGGTCCGGGGGCATTACGGGGTGAAACCAACACGCGGAGATTCACTTGACGTCTGAGGGCACATCTTGTCCTCTTAATCCCGGTATCGATTGCGGCCGCTTAATTAAGCAGTGCAGTTTAGAAACGAGGTAACGAGCCTCATCACTGCCTTACCTCGTCTTCGGCAACATTTATACATTCTGCTTCTTTTTCCTCAAGACAACCAATGCTGTGGATCCCCCCTCCCCCCCCCCCTCCCCGATTCCTCTGAAAGCTACACTAAAACTACTCAATAAAAGATGTGCTGCTGCTGCAGTATTCTGCCAGGCCTGCATCAAGGCCCCTCTTCTGCTCCCATCCATATTTCATGGTTCTCAAAGTTTAGGTTAAAAATCTCAGGTTGGGCAGCGGACAAAGAACTCGGAAAATCACAATAACGTACGGCACACCCTCTGTGGTCCTGATTTCACTGTCCCCGAGGAGTTGAAAGCACAGTCAGTGAGGCGAGGGAGAGAGACAGCCGAACCCGACCGATCAGAGGATCTTCTCAAGGTTCTTCACCAGCACAGATGTACTGTTGACGTGTTTCCTCCATGACTCAGCAGACCAGCCTTTGGTTACCTTCTAGAATGGGTATGGTGCCCTGAAAGTCAGGACGGAGCTTATGTTTTTCTTAACCTACTTGTTAATGAACAAAAATGTGAAGTGTGAGCCACTGCCTGTGGTGGTAGATCAGTGATGTTCCCCTCTCTGTCTGCATGAGTCAGGAGGACGCCGTGGGGAAAACCACCAAACTCTTAAGAGAGGCAATTAGCGCTGACTCTTCTACCAGCATACTGCTCCCAGCACGGACCCAGTGGAACACAGGAAGTAGAACTTTAAACCTTTGACCAATAAGAGGCCAGCAATATTGTTATTTTCACACAATCGGCACCTGAGTAATGTTGGATTCTTTCTTCACAACGCACTACTTGCTGCTGCTTTCGTATTATGTCCTGGATAATTGCTCAATCCCAGGGTGGGGGTCCGGGATGTGACAACAATGTGGCAGAGGATTTCCCAACCATTTGAAGGTGTTGACATTTTAGCGAGGCTAATTGTTAACAAAGACACAATTCCAAGACACGTTCTCCTACACCCGATTTTTGCAGCATTGTAGAAGTAAGAGGAACAGGTTGCCTTTAAAAAAATGTTTTCTCTTTGGCTGAAGGCAGATTAATAACAGAGAAAGAATAATACACTAAGTTGGGTTGCCAAGTACAATGTTGCCACGGAACCTTCACTGTACCCACCGCTCTCTCAGCAGTCCTCATTTACAGGAAAGTCTCTTATTGGCAAATTAACACTTAATTAACATGTGCACACACACCACTAAACAGGTAGCGGCAATGATCTGACACCTGCTACATGTTTGTGATGACACTTCCAGGACGTGTTCAGCACAGGGGACGAATGCTGCCTTTCTTTTCTTTCCAGTTTTCTCACCCGATTCTGTGCTTCTGAAGCATGTGACGACAACAAAAGGATATCCTCCGCCTCAGCTGACAGATCTCTGACATCGAGGTCCTCCAGTCAGATTCAAAAGGAATGGAAGATGAAGGCGCCTCTCAATCCACCCCAGCATCTCAACCTAATATCATATTCTTGTTGTTCTCGGGGTGGGGGGAAAAAGGAAAAGGAAGATTGTTATTGACACAGTAATGACAACACAAAGCATGCCAGCCACCCTTAACAATCAACCAACAGGAAATGTTCTTCTTTGTTCTTGTTTTTTTATGTTTCGGTTTAAGGGATGTTTCCACAAGTTGTGCGTACGTTTTTAAAATTCATTTTGGCTCCTCTTTTGGTTTTTTTGGCTTTGATATTTCTTATGTAGGTCACATGCATACCCAGACCACTTTGAAGCGCGAGCAGGATAGCGCATCCATTAAGCGTGGAAAAAGAGCTTTGAACAAGAAAATCCAGTGATAAATGGAATTAGTCATTCATTTTTATTTCAAAATTAATTTAGTTTAATCAAACTGTGATCATGCAGGGGCTTTGTTCTTCACACCAAAATTATATTTTCAAGAGCTCTTAGGTGGCATTTCCTTCCAAATCAAATTGGTTTTATTTTGGTTTTGGAAACAGGAAGTCTGCAACTCATCTCAAGTTTGATTCATAATGTATCTGTTGCCAATAGAAACTGCACAGTGACAATGGTCTCATGGCCAAATGAGAACCGCTATGTTATGAAAAGGTGAGAAGCCAGCGCCCAGAGACTAAGCTGTGTCTTCCTGGGTATGTGAATCTGTTTGAGGATGGAGTTAAGAAGAAGGCATTGTTGATGCAATGTAAAAACAGAGAGTCATGCACATAAAATAGTCATGGCTTACTGTCTGTACTGAGTGACTTGCAGAGAGTATGTACAGCCGAGTGAAGGGCAGTGAATATTGAAACAGTGGCTTCTCCTCCACTCAGTATTGCGGCTCCAGAGAGATGACCCACACTCCCTTCCTTTCTAAGATGGAAAACCTGCAGACTTTTATGAGCTGTGTTCTCATAGATCTCACCATGAACCCGTCAGTCAGACGGAGAGGTTCAACATCACATCTACTGTATCCATCGGAACTTCAAATTGCCCATTCGTCGGACATTCTAAAGCAACTTTTCCAGAACTTGCATGACGGAGACCCTTGAAATGATATCACAACGTGGGCTTCTTTATTGCGGGTGGAAGGGGGGGGTGGGGGTTGATGGAGGAAGTGCAGTCGGTCTTGAAAGACAAGAGCCAGTTCCATTACGGCCCATTAAAAGGGACTGCTTCTGGAGCTTGAAGCCGGGAGATCAATAAAAGGCAGGTTAACTGTCTGACACGGCTCACTAATACATGTAACATAAACTTCCATTCGGGGAGGGGGGGGGGGGGTTGGTGGTGGTGGTGGCTGGAAAAAGCTTAACCCAGGAGTGCATGCATCCTCTCTCCATCCTCTGCCTCTCCTTTGCGCTCTTTCTATCCCTCCTTCACTCAACCGCTCTCACTCACACCACCCCTCCCCCCTCCCCCTCCTTTCCCTCTTTCCTTCTCCATCTCCTCCTCCACTTTACATGTGCAGTAATTATCAGGCTGGGTTCCCCACGGCGGCCTATAGGATCATCCCAGCCTGCTGTCCCCACCCCTCACCCCGAGGGGGACCGATAGAGCGGATGCGTAGATAAGCGGTCTAATTACCAGCCAGTATCGCGCTCTCACACCAGTCAGATAAGAGATACCACTTTACTGAAGCATCTCAAGCTTTGCTCATCACTTTGCTTGTCTTCTTCACTTCTTTATTTTCTATCAACTGGAGAACCACCAAGTTGAGAAGACGATGTTGTGAATTATGTTATGTGTGCCACTTCAATCAGCATCCATCTGAAGGTGATCTTCTCAAAATCGTGTTCTTTCCCCTTTTGAACAATGGAGGAGGAAGGAAAAGATGCAAAGTCCTCTGCAGCTTCACATTGTAAGGGTGAAACACAGAGAGGGAGATTTAGGTAGAAAGGGAGGGAGAGACAGAGAGACAGCGAGAGAGAGAGATGTGGTAAACAGAGCCTCTCCTCTCAATAAATCCAACAGTGTCCCCTTTGCACAGCTGTGCAACTTCGCCAAAGACTCAGACAAACACAAACACACGCACACACACAAACATTACAGAGCACACGCAAGAGATGAAGAAAACACAAACATTGCATGACACTGGCTCTCTCTCACACGCACTCACCTGTAGACATACAAGCAGAAATGCCCTTCCTCACTATATATTTCTCTCTCTTTCTTTCTCTTTTAGTGGAAAGGGTTTTCCTTTTTTAAAGTGCCTATGAAGCCTGTAGCCAAACAAACAGAAAGTCTTATAATTGGCTGTGGGGAAGCTTTTGAGCATTTGGCACAATGAAATGTCATTTTTCTTATGAGCACTGAGCAGTGAATGGTTGCTGTCTACCTCTTCAGGAATAGGCATGCGATCCAATAAACTGCATTTGTATAAATTACAAAATATAAATATACCGTTGTTATGGTTTTGTACAGTGATGGTCTGTACTCACTAAAGATTAAGGCATGCCGCCATGCACAGTAGTAAAACTTCACTTGGTGCTGTGATCAAAACAAAAATGGCAGTCTTTGTGGGCGCCAGCACCATGGGAATCATGTGTTTCCATGAGAAGAGGAACAACACGACGCCATGACACAGCAATTCAAATGGCCGCACACCAGAAGGAATTGTATTGAAGACTGATAGTGGATCCAGCCCTGAAAACACTCCCCTTTCGAACTTCAGTCTGGTGGTCAAACACGGTGATACAGGGAGGGATTTCCAGAGTTTTCCAGCTGCTGTGCACCCTCTTTCCCATATAAACTCAGTGTTAAATATAAACGTCCCTTGGATGCGGGACAGCACAGCTCTCTTTAAAATTTTAATTCAAACCTTTTAGTGGTTTAAGAGCAGGTAGGCTTGGGAGACAAAGCAGGCAGAGTGAGCAGAGCTCATTACGGAGAGCGAGAGAGGGAGATCGTCTTAGTCCCTCCTGCAACCTGACACACACACACACTCACACACACCACCAACTCACTTGCACACGAACCTGAGCGCGTGTACAATAATAAGTTCCCATAAATTCAGACACACAGGCACAGACACACACAGACTAACAGTGTGAACACAGTGAAACTCTTGATTACAAAAGACAGAACGTGAAAGCATTGTTATTGCATAGACCAGTCCACATCACACTCCATGTCTCACTATATGTACAATAGGTGAAGCAATTTACAACCTGCATACATATCTACTTAACCCTTGTGCTGCCTTCGGGTCACATGACCCAAAGGTTCATAACGAACCATCATTGTGTTTACCCAGTTTTACCCAATACAAAAACTAATAAAAATAATTTTCTTTTAACCTTTGCAATGTGGGGGGTCTGAGACAGCCCAACGGTTAAAAGAAAATGCTTCACTTTGTTTTTGTATGAGGTAAATTTGTCGCAATACGACGGTGGGTCACACGGCTGATGGGTCAGAATGACCCGAAGATAACACAAGGGTTAAAACACACACACAAAACACACACACACACGGAGGGTGAGGGTGAAGGAGAGGGAGTGAAGTGGGTGAGTGAGGGTGGGTGAGTGAGGTGGGTGAGGGTGAGTGGGTGAGGGAGGGAGGGAGGGTGGGTGGGTGAGTGAGGTGGGTGAGGGTGAGGGTGAGTGGGTGAGGGTGAGTGGGTGAGTGGGTGAGTGAGGTGGGTGAGGGTGAGTGGGTGAGGGTGAGGGTGAGTGGGTGAGGGTGAGGGTGAGTGGGTGAGTGAGGTGGGTGAGGGTGAGTGGGTGAGGGTGAGTGGGTGAGTGAGGTGGGTGAGGGTGAGTGGGTGAGGGTGAGTGAGGTGGGTGAGGGTGAGTGGGTGAGGGAGTTGGGTGAGGGTGAGTGGGTGAGGGAGGTGGGTGAGGGTGAGGGTGAGTGGGTGAGTGAGGTGGGTGAGGGTGAGTGGGTGAGGGAGGTGGGTGAGGGTGAGTGGGTGAGGAAGGTGGGTGAGGGTGAGTGGGTGAGTGGGTGAGTGAGGTGGGTGAGGGTGAGTGGGTGAGTGAGGTGGGTGAGGGTGAGTGGGTGAGGGACAGGTGAGGGAGGGTGGAGGAGGGTGAGGGAGGACCAGGAAGGGGTTTGATTGGTATAGCGTTACCTAATTTTTGTTGTTGGATAGGTTATCTCCGCCAGGTGACCGTCTCCCGCGGCGACGCCCCCGTGCATTTTTAAAGAAGCACGCTGGCTTAGCAGCAGGGTTCCCCAGCCTGATGCCGTGGAAACGCACACAGGCACACTAGCCACAGCCGCTGACCTTCACCAGAAATAAACACAATTAAATATGAATAGGAAAATAATTGAAAGTAACCTCCCTCCAACAAGGCTTCCCCCTCCCCCCTCCCACCCTACAACCCCCCCTTTCACCTGGAATATCTGAATCCCAAGTAAACAAACATTCAATGACTTAGCCCCCCCCCCCACACACACACACACACCCACCCCTCCTACACACTGCAGACATAATAATGTTGACATTTAGAACCAGCCATCCCAGTTTAAGTTCCAGATTAGCAAATGGAAAGGAGTCTGACTCGTGGACAAGTTTTGGTCAATGTGTGTTGCAAGTGGACATGCAATGCATCTCGTGGGTGGGTGCGAACATATCTGGTTTTGTGATTTATACCGTTTGGCTCGCCACCCCATCCATGTTTTATGCGTTTTTATAGGAGAATGCATTGTGATTTTATGGGACCTTATAGGAGGAATTCATGGCAGCTATCAAACTACCACAACAAATGCTGGGCGTGTATGAAATATTTAGTTTGCTCATCGATCGGGCAATGAACTCCAGCTTACCACCATGCTCTACCACCCTGCACCACCAACACACACGGCCCTTTCCGAAATGGATCTGACAGGCTAAGAGAGCAGTCTTCCCAGAGGGGTTATACAGACCCTCACCTGAGCACCATGCATCCATACAGGAGCCATGTGGAGCTCCAAGTATCTATGGATATTAAACAGATTTCCAAACTCAATCTCTTAACCTTCCTGGTTAAATAGAGGTCAAACAAAAATCAAAAAGCTATGTAAGGGGTAGTATTAAGTGTATCTATGGAGGGTTATTGACCTCAGGGGCCTCTGGTCTGCATTGTGCTTTTGTGTATTTCCCACAGAACTGCAGAGTAATCAGGCAGATTAGCATAATTAGGAGTTAGCCCTGAACTGGTCTGCCCTTCAGACCCCTGCTGAAACATAACAGGGATCTTTGTTAGACCTCTTTGTTGAGTCCTTTCTGCTCATCCTGCCTGGAAAAGCCTCAAGGCTAAAAGAAAGATGATTTAAAATGAAATGTGGACCTATTTTTGGTAATAGCAGCATTGTTGTTCGGTAAATGCAGCCGAATCTCATTCACATCAATCACTCCACTGTGGAGTTGCCTTGGTTGGACTGCTTTGTCAGTGACCGTACGACCATGGTGCATTCCTGCCCATCGAATGGACTGGGAGGCAGCAATCACAATAGGGTTTGATCCTGCAATGGGAAGGTGTGCAGAACAACCAGTCCTCTAGTAGACGCCATGCTGGTATTGGATGTTTTTTCAGGGCTAAACTGTGCTCACTCTCAGCCCAGGTGATGGTATCTTTAAACAATGTACAGCTGTCTCACAGCCTTCTGGTCCCTGCTGGCCTCTGTAGAATTGAAGAGGGAGAAGTAACGGGAAAGGCCGGGAGAGACAGAGAGGGACATAAGATAGGGAGGAGGTGGAGTCTTCACTGGTCAGTTTGTAAGAAAATATCCAAAGGGTTCTTATACCCTCGCTCCCCGATGTCTCATCCCTGCCCCCAGCGGACTGGCTATCTGAGGCCCATTGTTGGAAAATGAAACTTGCGTGTTGAGGGCAGTTCATCAGAATGACCTCCCTGCCTGTCTGATATAACTGTTCTATGGTTTCGTAGAGCGTGGCCAGATGGGGTCGTGTATTTTCACAATTGAAGCCGTTTCATGGCGGCCGTTTGAGGAATAATTGAAAATCCATGGGCGATTGACTCGACCCCTGGTGTAATTAATTTCTCTCAGTTCCTCGGCTGGGGGTGGTGCCCATGCTGCTGGAAAGGAGTGAGCTGGGCTGTGGAGGAGCTGGGCTGGAGGGGAGCTGGGGAGGAGCTGGGCTGGAGGGGAGCTGGGCTGGGGAGGGGCTGGGCTGGGCTGGAGGGGAGCTGGATGGGAGCTGGGCTGGAGGGGAGCTGGGGAGGAGCTGGGCTGGAGGGGAGCTGGGCTGGGGAGAGGCTGGGCTGGAGGGGAGCTGGGCTGGGGAGGAGCTGGGCTGGAGGGGAGCTGGGCTGGGGAGGAGCTGGGCTGGAGGGGAGCTGGGCTGGGGAGGAGCTGGGCTGGAGGGGAGCTGGGCTGGGAAGGAGCTGGGCTGGAGGGGAGCTGGGGAGGAGCTGGGCTGGAGGGGAGCTGGGGAGGAGCTGGGCTGGAGGGGAGCTGGGGAGGAGCTGGGCTGGAGGGGAGCTGGGGAGGAGCTGGGCTGGGGCTGTCCATCATGGCGCTCGTCAGGGGAGCTAGCAACACTGGAGAGATGAGTCACACAGATAAGCTTGTATTATTCACATACAGGCACACACACACATACACACACATACATAAATACTGTATACACACACACACCCTGATTGCAACAAACACACTGGCTGTTCTGCAAGCATCCAGAGCAGGATCACGATTGAAGAGGCATGTTCTAAAAACAACTCTTTTACATAACCATATGGTCTTCTCCTACTACAGTGTGGCTGTCTTCATCAGAGCAACACATCTGCTCACAGAGTCTCTGATAACACTCCAGCCTGTCAGTCTGATTACAGTAATACAGGGGATTGTACGCGAAACACTTAAACACTTAAATACACCAAAGTCACACTTCTTTCAAAAGCATAAGCCTCCACCCGCAGCCCACCATCCCTCCACCCGCAGCCCACCATCCCTCCACCCGCAGCCCACCATCCCTCCACCCCCAGCCCACCACCCCTCCACCCCCAGCCCACCATCCCTCCACCCCCAGCCCACCATCCCTCCACCCGCAGCCCACCATCCCTCCACCCCCATCCCACCATCCCTCCACCCCCAGCCCACCATCCCTCCACCCCCATCCCACCATCCCTCCACCCCCAGCCCACCATCCCTCCACCCCCAGCCCACCATCCCTCCACCCCCAGCCCACCATCCCTCCACCCCCAGACCACCATCCCTCCACCCCCAGCTCTCCAGCCATCCTGCCCTCTAGCTGCAGCTACAACCCTCCAGCCCCAGCCCCAGATGACCAGGCAGATGGGAGGATAAAAGAGGGGTTAAATAGAGACGAGGAGCCTAATGGCATGTCTCACATTGAAAGACCTTGGGAGCATTGCAACTCGGAGATGAGAAGCGATATGCCTACCCAGAATGCCGAGGGGCAGCGCAGCGGCAGAAGTGTTGTCACCCTGGTCACGTTTACCAGCATTGAGGCAGTGCAACATGTCCTAATCACAGTCAGTCTGGGAGTGCTTACTGAGGTGAGAGCCCAGGTGTGTGTGTGTGTGTGTACACACACTTGAACCACAGTCCACCTCACTTTGTCGTTCCTCTCTTGGCAATGTCCTTAGGTCCTTGACATATTACAAAGTTAGGTGTTTTTGATTTAAGATCTGAGTTTGCATTTTCGAAGACTGCTCCAGTGGGTTTCACCCTGCTTGGGATACTAAATCAGGCACACCCCAGGTATCTGACAGTTTCCCGTTTTCTTGGTTAGACAGGCGAAGCAGCTGCTTCCCCGGGGAGGCAGGAGGTGCAGGACAGATTTCGAGCAGAGCCCTCTCCCTCCCTTTCCCGTGGGTGTTGAGGGAGGCATCTCTCTCTCTCCCTCCCTCTGTCGGTCGGCCAGAAGGGAGGAAGGGATGAGGGAAGCGAAGACACTGCAAGTGGGTCAGCAGCATGGTGGAGAGGGCGTCGTCTGCAGACACTCTCTCTGTCATTTGCTTAAGTGCTCTTTGCGCAGCTGCACTCTTTCTCTACCCCTCTCCCTCTTTCACACTTTCTGTCTCTGTCTCTCTCCCTGTATCTCTCCCTGTCTCTCTCTCTCTCTCTCTCTCTCTCTCTCTCTCTCTCTCTCTCTCTCTGTCTCTCTCTCTCTCTCTCTCTCTCTCTCTCTCTCTCTCTCTCTCTCTCTCTCTCTCTCTCTCTCTCTCTCTCTCTCTCTCTCTCTCTCTGAACGACTCCCTGCCACTCCCTCTCCATCTCTCTCTTCGTCTTTGATAATGATATTATTTGTCAGCTGCCATTTAACTTGGACCCACACTTTCCATGTAGAATCCCGCATATGGAAGTAGAAAGAAGTGACATTATATGTTCTGTCTGGATTTTAGGTGCATGTAGTGATTCTGGGTGTGTGTGGGTGGGTTTAAATGCCTCACTGCATAGTGGAGTACTGTATTTGTTTGCTCCAGTGGCAGGGGGCTGGGGGGCTGATGGAAGAGAATGGTAAAGGAAGGGTAAGGAAGCGAAGGAAGGGTGGGAGAGGGGACGCAGGTGGAGGAGAGAGAGGGGGAATGAAGGGGAGCCTGCCCCCTCCCTCCCTGCCTGCCCTCCAGCCATGCTCCATGGGGATGCACCCAGCCTGTCTGCCTGCTCGTCTTTGAGCTACCTGCTCCGTCACACTCCTACGGACACACAGAGAGGAGGGGGAGAGAGAGAGAGAGCGAGGGGAGAGGGAGCGGTGAAAAGGGAAAAGGGAGCAGTGCGGAAGCGAAACAGAGGGAGAAGAAACAGAAAGAGGGATGGGATAACAGTAACCGGATAGGACGCACACTTCCACTGAACAGGCCTAGGCTTGAGTACTCGAGCAGTACTTGGCTCCATGCTATGACAGCTTCCTGCAGCGTCTTCTTTCTGGCTCTTGAGGCCACATTTCTACCAAAATGTCAACTTCGACAGGTGTGTCTTGAGGTGTCAGGTAAAGACGTACTGTAAATGCAATGTTTCTCCCTAAGGATAGGATCACTGTCCTGGTGACAGGTCCATGACACATATACACACACACAGCCATTTGGAAGCACACACTCTCACTTTTCATACACGCACACTATTTAGCTTTTGTGTTAATGGATAAATATAAAGCCCTAACCCTCTTCTTCAACATTAAGTCATTCCTTTTACTTCTGTAGCCTAAGTCCGCATTTACATGACGTAGCATAGCATGGATGAGCACAGCATGGTGCAGCTATCCCAATGTAGAGCAGACCAAGCTGAACATTGTCAGGGAGAAGATGACCCTTGACATTGCAGCTATAAATCTACTCTGCTCTACTGCTAACCCCATCGGTGGGGCTTAAGACAACGTATCGCATTTCCAAAAAAGGGAAAGACTCGTTTTTTTCACTTCTCCTCCCCCTATTTCTTTAAAACTCTGAGGGGATGCTTGAAAGAAAAAAGGCAGAAAACAAAGCAATTTGCATGGCAAAGAGGCTCTCCGACAGTCTGACTGGAGCAGTCGCCCAGAGGAACGTTCACTCAATTGTTAACAGTCAAGACAAATCTTAACACACACACACACCTCTTCCTCCCAGGAGAAGCCGAGAACCGCTGTCCCCCTTAGGGGTCGGAAAGGTTGCATACTCAACATTTTGCTCACCAATTTAAATGAGTGAATATCAAGCAACGCTCCGATTTTGCCGTGTGAGGGGGACGTCTACAGGGAAAGAGGAGGAGAGAGAAAGCTGTGTGTGTCTGTGAGCAGGAGGCGAGGGTGTGTACACGCTGGTTGTGTGTGCTGTGCCCCACGCACAGTAAGGGGGGGTGTAAATCTGTGAGAGAGAGAGAGAGAGAGAGAGAGAGAGAGAGAGAGGGGGTGTATAGCTAGAACGGCGTCGTGCATCTCAGTGATGGTCCAGGATTGAACACAAAGTCAATACCACTGCAAAGCACAATCACAATGTGTCTGCACATTCAGATGGTCCAGATCAATGTTGCATCAGGGGAGGGAGAGTGCGAGAGAGAGAGAGATGGAGAGAAAGCCTACAGGAACCCCTGTCTTCCCTGTCCGTCCTTCAACTCTGCTGTCAAAATGGGGATGCACACTACCGATGAGCTCTCTTTCTTCCTCTTCTCTCCTTCCTCTTGCTGCACTGTTTCTGTCAGGTACAGGGTCAACCATACAGAAACCCCACCATATCATTTCTGCAGTCTGTTTCACCGCCAGTCTCTCGCCAGCCTTCCTGATATTGCCGGACCCTCGCTACGGCACCTAGGCCCATTGATCCCGCCCTCGACCGCCATCTCTCTGACTGGGCCTGCGGCCCCCGGTCTTTGGAGACCTCCTCTCCATGACTCCTCTTGTGTCTCGTTGGCCTCCTCTCCTCTCATCCCCACCCAGGGGAAGGAGAGGTTGGGGAGCCTCTGAAGTGTGGGACCCGGCCCAGTCGTTCCACACCCACACACGCTGAAGGAGACGAGAGGACACGAGACGAGAGGAGACGAGAGGATTAGAGGACGCCACCTTAGACCACGGTGACTCACCCTGTGACTCACACGTAGTGGCAGTGATCCGGATCACGGTATCAGCGCTGGCATCGTCAAGGTGACTGGATCGATTTGAGCAGACCGGCGAGGAAGGGGCTGTGCGCCCACCTCTCCAAATGAGTTTGTTCACCTGATCAGGGGCTCAACTGTTAACTGATCCAAAGCCCAGAGTGGGTTCAATCAAATGCACCCCAAAGCATCAGATCATACACTGCTTTACCTCAATCAATTAGTTCATGTGTTTTGATGGTTGAGGTTTACTTGTGGCACTTTCCACCAAAGTCTAGTACTCTAAATTTAAAAAACGGAAACAGATATTGGGTAACCTTTTAGAGTGTGTCTGATGGTCCAGATCAGAGGTATTTATCATCCTTATCCAGAGGGCGCACGCAGAAGAGCCTTATGTAATCACACCGGCCTATCACACAGAGCTAGCCGCCGCCGTTCTTACGGACGACAATGTTGCATCACTGCTAAATTTGCAGTCAGAGTTGGAGTCTCCAGGTAGCGGCCGTGCTAACGCTAACTCTGGAGGAGATGAACCACATGATCGTTAGATTTCTTCTCTCTGAAGGCACTGGCA
>NC_085037.1:6621499-6674489 GCF_963692335.1 Osmerus eperlanus
GCCCACAACCTCCGAGAGGAGTTTGAGCAAGTCACTGCTCCTCATGTCCTGCTAGCCTTGCTAGCCTAGCCCTGGTATTACATTACATATGGCCTGACCTCAGTAATGGAATACCTTGCTTCAGTAACCAGAAGCCTCCTGGACCAGGCCTGTCTTCTTTTCCCTCTCTGAAAGCAAATTCTGTGTGTTAGAAAGACACAGTGAGTACTTCAGGTTCAATGGGATGGAAAAGAAGCAGTTTCTCCCTTTTTTCAAAGTATTCGTTCTTAGCTCCAGTGCATCTCTCTCTCTCTCTCTCTCTCTCTCTCTCTCTCTCTCTCTCTCTCTCTCTCTCTCTCTCTCTCTCTCTCTCTCTCTCTCTCTCTCTCCTCTCTCTCTCTCTCTCTCCCCTCTCTCTCTGTCTCTCTCTCTCTCTATCCCTTTTTTTTCTTTCCTGGTTCTGTTTTTTTTTGTTCCACTGTGTATTGAAAATGCATACAGCGTCCTTCCTGCAAGAACTGTGTGCCGTCGCGGGCCATCTGGGTGTTCCCACATTCCCTTTCTCTGCTGGCATCACGGCAGACATGTTTTTCTGCCTCTCTGTGCTTGGCTTGTGTCGCTCCTGTGCGTCTCATTGCTAATTCATTGCGCGCTCATCAACAATTTAATTGAAAGTGAAGGGAAGAGATGCCATCAGAGCAAACTGGACTAAATGGCAGAGAGAAGCAACAGTCCCTTAAGTATGGCTCATAAATGTTTTTTTTCTTTAAGCAAATAGAGGAAGAGGAAGAGAATAAAGGGAGAGAGAGAGAGAGCGAGAGAGAGAGAGCGAAAACAAACAAATGCCTGTGAATCTGAGGATGGTCTTGTCCTCTGGAGACCAAGAATGTGTGTTGTAGGGCTTGCCTGGGTGGAGAGCCTGTTCAGGACCACTATCACGGCCTATTTCAATCTCAGCTGGATAATGTAATAGTTGTGTGGTGTAATAACAGTGTGTATGGGCCCACTGAGGAGGCCCGCTATATTCTCTGCTCACCTCAACAAGCTTCTGTGGCTGTCTCCGTTGACAGAAAATTGATTTATATTTTTCTACAGTTGGACCACCAAAATGTGAAAGTACTGTAAAGTTTCTAGCTCTGTGTGCGTGTGTGTGTGTGCTGTGTGTACGTGAGAGTAAGTATGTGTTGCATGGTTGAGAGGACAGAGAGATAGCTGGGAGAGGGAAGTTGAGGGCGGGAGGGAGGAGGAAGACAGGAGGGAGGGAGGGAATGAAAGAGGGAAGAGGCAAGGATGGAGGGAGTAGCGGGAGAAAGGGATGGGGGGAGGAGAGGAGCCCACATGCTGTTTTGGCCAAGTAAGCAGAGAAATACCAGCTCATGCAATGTAATCCTTAACCTCCCTCAAGGTATGAGAGAGTATCTGAGAAAGAGAGAGAGAGAGGAATAAATAAAGAGGAAGAATAGAGTATGCAGTTTGGCATCTGATCATTAATCATTCATGCAGCAGGCTTCGGCTAGGTGGGGGTTAGCAGGGGGTCAGGAGGGGGCCAGGAGGATGCTAGGTGGGGGTTAGGAGTAGAAAAACGGTCGCATTTTAATTCATAAATAGAATAAAGTTATGGGGCAACCATCTTTCTTTCTCTATCTACACTCTATCTCTCTATCTGCACTCTCTCCCTCTCTGTCATTACTCCATCCATTGGTCCTGGGTGAGTGCTTGGAGAGAGGCCTTAAACATACTGGTATGATCTAAATGATCGAATTTGATACACAGCGGAAGAAGAAAAAGCTTTCTCACACAAACATACTCACAGACACATGTACGCATGCACACTAGTGCGCGCACACACACACACTATTCTGCATGGGATGTAATTACACTCTGAGTAAGACCCTTCTCCTCCAATCGGCCCTCTTCTCTTCAAACCTCTCTCTTTCACTCTCTCTCTCCATCCAAACATAGAGTAGATAGAGAGATGGAGGAGGTTCTGTCTGCTGTTGTGGTGTCCTTACCTGGATGAGAATGCTGGAGGAATCCTGGTTCAATGCAGATGGTATTGCAGGTCTGGGGATCTGAACAGTGTTACATGTCAATCACGCCAAGCTGGGTATTCCCTGAATGTGTGTGTGTGTGATACTAATGGTGAGCAATCTCAGGACAGTCATTATCTCTCTCTCATACAGTACCAAGTAGACAACATCATTTCACCACATGACAACACCAGTCCAACGTTTTGGTACAACCCGTATAACACAGGCCTCCCTGTGTCCTCGTTCTGCGGTGTCTGGCACCACTTAGCATGTAAACCATGCGCTCACCGCATGCAAAGTGCTGCGCTGTCACGCTTTGATGGCTACAGCCGCCATCGCCGCCACTCCGATCAATATTATAATGAAATGAAGCGTCCTCGACGATCCCCTCGGAGATACGACCACCTCGCCTCGCGTCTCCTCCAAGGACGGGAGGAGTCACATGATCAATACTCAGAAGTCCTTTCACAGGGTCACCCCTTTTTATCCGTCTGAGTTGCCGTGGAGACGGCTGACACGGTTTATTGATCCGTGTCACGTGACGTGTCGCATGCAGCGCACATACGTGCAAAAAGGCAACAACAACAACAAAAAGAAAAACGGTCAATGAGCCTGTGACACAAAGGGAGGATCAGCTTTGTTGTAGTCATGTCAGTGTATGTCATGCATGTACATAGAGAGAGCAACCATCAGCCCATCCAGCCCCTTACATTTCAGAGCAGGCATAATAACCAGTCCATCACCCCTGGTCGGCGCAGCCAGCTATGTGGCCCTGTTCCTCTGTGAGAGCACGCAGGTCCAGCCTGGTCTGGAGAACAGGGGGGGGTGTGCTCTGCCCTCATCCCATCAGGATCACAGAGGCTGGCGCCCGGCGAGCCTTAGTGGCCCGTAATCCACCGCTCACATGCCTCCGAGGAAGAGAGGAAGAGAGGAAGAGAGGAAGAGAGGAAGAGAGGAGGCGACGGGCCGTTTGGACCGCCGACATTTCATAGATGTCGGATTGCTTCTCTGATGGCTGCCGTTATATCTGTACATTGACGTCTTTAGCCTTAGGCAGACTCTGGAAAAGGTTGGAGCTCTTTTGATTTGACACACGCGCACACACACACATACACACAAACACACAGACACGTGTGCCTGCATACTGGCAATTATTTTGATAACAAACTACTTCAGTGATGGGTGTTTTTATAGTCTTGTGGCTTGCCGTGTCATTTAACTGGATACTGACTGGTCCGGTTCAGTTCTCTCTGCCTCTCCCCCTGACACACAAACACACACACACACATACATTCTCACACTTTCTTTTCACCTCTCCTCCCTCCCCCTCGTCTCCCTCTCCCCTATACTACACCTCACACTTCCTGGTCATGAGGGGGGGGGGGGGAGGCAGTAGGGAGATGGATGTCGGAGGTAGATGAGAGGAGCTCTCTCTGAGTGACAGGGTGTGAAGAAGGCGAGCGACACAGTCCTGAGTGAAGGAGAGGTGGCAATGTGCAAGGGCACCGTTCGAAAACATCCATCAGTCCGTCGCCGTGGTTGCTTGTATGCATGTGGCGTGTGGCGCGGGGCTCTTTCGGCCGTGTGCTGAGCACGTGGGGGAACTTTGATTGGCACGGTGGAGAAAGGACACGGCAGCCTGTCATCCATTAGTAGAGTCTCAGGATATCAGTCACTGGCTGCAAGACCTTGGCCCCTCCTCCTTCCACCTAGCCCCGCCCCCCACCATCTGTCTCTTCCTCTCCTCCTGCAGGTGCAGACACATACCGAGCCTCACACGCATGTGAATTCATTCTATTTCATGCTTTGAAGTTAGGACTTTCACCTTTTTTTAGGCTTACGGCAGTCAGGGGCAAACAGTCTTCGATGCTCTATGACGTCATATTCCATGTTCCGTCATATAACTTGGCCTCAGGTTTATGAAAAGCTTCCCAACTGAAATTTCGACGGCACCAGATCTCCACCTCCCCTCCACAAGATTACATCTGTGAAGTGCTGAACAGGCTACCTTTCCACCTTTTGCTGTGCTAATGAGCACAGCATGTGGTCCGCTCCACGTCCTCCATCTCCCCACCCCGCCCCCCACCTCTTCTCTCCCAGCCGTCCCTGCCTCTGGCTCCCTCATCGGGCTCCCTTGCTGGGCGCCAAATGCCGCTGGTGAATATTGAATGAGGCTAGACCACCTCTCAGCTTCCTGATCAACAGGCCTGCCATTAGTTCACTCTGCAAGGGGCTCGAGGAGTCAGCCTGGGAGGAGGAAGACATCCATTATTGATTCATCAGGAAGGATGATTTCTATGGACTGGCTGGTGTGTTAGCACCTAAGTCTAAACAGATTGGGTAAGGGTGTGTTTGGATGTAATGATGAAACTCATTCATGATTCAACTTTAACATCTTGATTTACCCTGCAGCACAGTGAGCCTGGAAATTGTTTACCCAGTGTGCACTTTACTCAACAAATGCATGTTCACTCCTCATAAATCGCCCTCTTTACAAGCGATGACACAGATGGCTTCACAGATTCCCATAGAACTGCACCTAAACCAATGTAAAACCCTCAAGGATGACAAGACAAAACTCCCAGGAAAAAGTTAAGATAGCTTGGGAGGAGTAATTCAGTGAGGGATCCGCTCCTCCAGAGACATGTATTTTGCATTCAGTTTAAAAGGAAATGACAGGTACAGGAATGTCTCCCCCTGCCCAGCACCTGACCAATCCAAAGCCAGACATAACTTGGTAGTTGTTCCAGAGTGCTGACAATAGGAAATAAAGGGAGAAAAGTTAATTAAATCTTAAATGTTGGCTATGTATGTATTTCCTTGATAGTATTTCAGTTGGTGTGATAATTAAGTTACTGTGTAGTGACACCGACATTCGGTGATTTGTCACTGTCTTTGACCTCAGGGGTCACCTGATCATGATATCCCATCAAACCTTGCGGCGTCACATGAGAATGCTTTTTTGTTTATTTTCTTTTATTTATTATAGAAAATCAATTTCAGTATTAATTTTTTGGGACTACTTTGTATGTATCATCTTGGGTAAATATGGTAACAATACACTGGTGCAATATCCAACATTACCTTTCAGCATGCATTTTAAGTAGTTATGGATTGTTGGTGTATGTGCAGTATCGCATATGCTGTGTGTCCATCTAATTTATGGATTAATCAATATTTGATGGTGGGTCTTGTGCAGTGTGGGTAACTGGTTTCCAAGCACTCTGGTATTGAATAAATTGTAAATAAAGGTGCTCTAAAATCCACACTACCTACCTGAGGTAACAACAAAGAATTTGAGTTGGTGCTCATTTTGCAGTGTATTGTACATACAACTCCCCAAATCCACATACTTCAGAGTCCACAATTCCCGATCCAAAAACGAGCAACAGGCAGGCTGTTTTTCAAGGTTTCCAATTTTCCAAACTTTTTTCATTCTCAAGTATTTATCTTAGCAATGAAGGAGATTGTAGAATTGGCAGTACTTATCAAAACAGTGCAATCAAAGAAAATGGTTTCACTAAGACAATAATGGCAGTTTGAAAGGATGACTGTGTCATTTCATCCAACGATACTGTACACAAGGAATAGGTTGGCTCATTGTTAGTCCATGGTGTCTCTGCCTCAGAAGATGCTAAGCTGACTCATCGATACGTTGCCTCAGCAAAGTGGAATTGACTCGACAACTTTCTAATGACAATGAAACTCCTCTCTATAGGCTCTCACACCTGCAAGAGCTCGACTCGGTGTCAGAGGATCTGATAGAGCAGACGTCAGCTAGCCACAGCATGCAGTGCTCCTGCTAATCTTCAGGAGCCACCTTGTCATCTGTCTCACAAAAAATCTTTTTCACGCTCTCCCTTTCTCCTTTTTTTCCGTCTGTTGGCCTCATTCCCTCTCTTTTCTGCATAAACATGTCTGGTGTCTGTTTGGATAAGCGAGGTGAAGAGGGGGAAGGAGTCTGGCTTTGTGCACGGTCAAAATGGAGGCTGATAAGCCCTGTGTAGGGAAAGTCATCTTAGTGATTCACCTGGATATTGGCTAAGGCTCCATGGCACTGTGGAGCTGAACAGACCCAGTTCTATTACCAGCGCTCCTGTGACCTTGCAGTAAGCTGGGAGAGAGCCAGCCCATCTCTGCAGTTCTAATTACCTGTGTGTGTGTGTGTGTGCGTTTGTGTGCGCGCGTGTGTGTGTGTCTATGAGAACAAGACAAAGATGGAGATTTTGCCAGTGCATAGTGGTCCATAAAAGGCCATTTCATTTGAATAGCCCATTCTAAGTCCTTCTTACATAAGACAGTGCTCTGAGATGTGTGTGATATCAGAGCTATTTTCAGTCTTCCCTTTTGAATAACGCTCTCCAGTTTAAAATAGGGACTGGATCTGTCAGCAAACTAGATGAGAAGTCTTTCTTCTTCCTCCTCCTCTCGTCCATGTGTTCTTTCCAGATGGGGCAGCAGTATCTCACGTGGACTGGATCTGGAGATAGAAGCCACACTGATTCATTTGGTCAAATAAAACGATGCATTTCCTCAGAACCCCAAGCCCACCTGCACAGAGACATGAACTGCAAAGATAAACTTGGCCTTGCCGATCCCTTCCCTTCCTGCTCTTTGTGAATCCAATCAAGTAAACCAATAGTATTGAAAAGAGAGAACACTACTTTGACCCAGATTGGGTGGATACTCCACCCCCCACCACCCCCCCCCCTCCCCCCTTGTCTTCTATTGAGCCAGTCGATGCGTTTGGAGGGAAAATACTGGGATCTCATTGGAGGAGCACAAACTTCTCCCAGTGTGGGTTTAGGAAATAGGCTGAGCTAAACGGAGATTAAAACAACAGTCCCTGTAAAGCTCCAAGACTGCTGGGTGATTCTGGATCAAGCAGCAGTCCATAGATAAAGGGTTTCTTCTTCTCTGATGGCTTTAATCCTTGTGCTGTTTCCAGGCCCTCCTGGCTGGTTTGTCAAAATGTTCAAAATGACTCCACCAATGACCCCATTTCAGCTTCCTTTTTCATGAATTTGTTTTGACATCTATTAGATTTTTTTTTGTATCTGGATATTGAAGTGTGGCACTTGGCCCTGCTCCTTGAGCCTCGATCATGCTTCCAGGAAGTCTATACTCACACTCATAGCCTTAATCCGAATTATAATATCCTGCTTTTGATTACTATCACAGTGTCTGTTTAATCTCCCTCTACTCTGTAATTAACCTAGCCTTGATTCATATCACTCATTAACTTTATAACAGATAGGACATACTGAAAATGGAGTGCTTTGACTTACAGCTAAAAGTGCTAACAGAAGCTAGCCCGGCTTAGCCACAATTAGCCTCACTGGTGAGGCCAAACATCTGGAATCCTCTAACCTAAATATTCTTGTCCAAACTGATCAGACTGTAATGAAGTCTGTTTGACAGATTCTTCAGTTTGTCTGAATGGATCAGCCTCGTTGGTTGACTGTGGCTAACGATGCTCTCTCCCTGGTGCCTCTGTGGCCTCTTCAGTCTCATGAACACTGTAGCTGACTGACGCGGTGTGTGCACACCTGCACGTCATGGACGCCCAAACAAATTACTGCTTTTTCTCCCCTGGAGAAAATGACAGCCTACTGGGGGATATGTCGGAGAGAGTGGGACAGTTGATTAGTATGAAAATGAAACAAGTGTGTGTGTGTTTGCACGCGTGTATGTATGTGTGTGTGTGTGTGTGTGTATAAATACAGTAACACATGTGAGTACATAAATGTAAGCTGTTATTTGGGTGTTTGTTATGGTGTTTGGAGGAGGGAGTCATTTCAACATGATCCACTGGTATTAAGTGGTGAAAGGATTTACTCTATATTGTGCATTTGCACACTGCAGCACATCATTCAAGACAATGCAGTGTCTTGTTCTTAGAAAGCTGTGAGTCAGTGACCGCTAACCCAATCATTGGGCTATGCTGAGAGATGATTCTGTCTACTGTGTGCGTGTGCATGCTTGTGTGTCTGTGTGCGCACACTGATGTCTGATCTGATGTCCCTGGGCCAGTGTGCCACTGCAGTCAATGGCAGTGTGACAAGATTAGATCAACAGAGGGCCTCCTATGACATCACACCATTCAGACTGTGCTTCATCCGAGGCTGACATACCCACCACTCACTCCATCCAGGAGCCTGCTCTTCTGTCAAGGTGCTGTGGGGAGGTGTGTTTCGATGTGTGTACTGTCAGAGGACTGGGGCCAGTGAAGCGGCAGGGCTTCCACGCCGTTAGACACCCACGGGAGGACACCAGTAACTGGACACACGAACACTGACAATGGGTCAGTGTCCTGGTTCAATAACAGCCGCTGATGTCGAAATAGGATTTAGCTTGACACATGCAGTACTGGAGCTGTACTGATATTGAGATTGATTGTAAATACCGTGATTGGTGCCCAAGGAGACCAGTAACATCCAAATATTTTGACACCTTAGGCATCAAGTGAAGAAGAAACATCTAGATATCTTTCATGTTTTTTTCCAGGGCACTCAACTTTTCCAGCAGTTTGAAACTGAATTAAGAAATTATGAAGTTTGGAATGTCCAAATACATTTTCCCTCACAAACTTGAATAGATTTAAATGTGCTTAGGTTGCAGTGTTTGAACAGAAGATGTGAAGTGTTTCTGAAATGGTCCTCACATTAATGGTGCGGTTCAGCACATTTTTATTCCGTATTTTTTTGGGGGAAGAAGGAAATGAGCAAAGGCAGAACCTAATCCAAACTAAGTAGCACTGTGAACGACGGAGGGTAATGCTTTTAACTCCTCTATGAAAATGTAATTCTTTCTCTCTCTCTCTCTCTCTCTCTCTCTCTCTCTCTCTCTCTCTCTCTCTCTCTCTCTCTCTCTCTCTCTCCGTATCTCTGTACACACGGTGTATACACATGCATACCATCCCGGTGCATCAAAGTATTCTGGGCGCACACTCACTCTGTGAAGATTTGTTAAGGTCTTGGATTCTTTGGGCTGTCACTCACCAGGCATGTGTAGCTCCAGTACCTTTGGTCAGTCAAGGTACTGAGGTGAGTCTGGTCAGTCAGGGTACTGTGGTCAGTCTGGTCAGTCAGGGTACTGTGGTCAGTCTGGTCAGTCAGTGTACTGTTATCTCTCTGTGGACATGTAAGGTTCACTGGTTTGGGGTGTTGATTTGTTCACACCCTGAGACTGGACAGTGTGTGTGTGTGTGTGTGTGAGATGGCTTGTTTCCATTTCTCATTCCTTTAACTTAGCAGTGCATTAGATTAATGTTAAACATACACATTACACAATCCATCATCCAAACGGCCAAGTCATTAAGATATCAACCAATAGCAGTTTGAGAGTACTGTATGTAACGTCTACATGTCCTCCTCTGTCTCTCCAGCTGTCGTTCGCGGCGACGACTCCAGTTCTGGCCGACAAGAAGAAATACCCCAACTTCTTCCGGACAGTTCCGTCAGACAACGCCGTGAACCCAGCAGTGGTGAAGTTCCTAAACTTCTACAACTGGAGCCGCGTGGGGACCCTGACCCAGGACGTGCAGCGCTTCTCAGAGGTCAGTCTGGACCGGGCAGCTGCACACCAGCCCCTGGCTCCGCCCGTAAGAGTCAGGGAGTCAGGTGGCTGAGCGGTGAGGGAATTGGGCTAGTAATCCGAAGGTTGCCAGTTTGATTCCCGGTCATGCCAACTGACGTTGTGTCCTTGGGCAAGGCACTTCACCCTACTTGCCTCGGGGGAATGTCCCTGTACTTACTGTAAGTCGCTCTGGATAAGAGCGTCTGCTAAATGACTAAATGTAAATGTAAGAGACCCTTGTGGGTCAACGTTGAAGCGGCATGCAAATCAGTTCCTGTGTTTATTTTTAGATGTACGTAGAAAAAGATAGCACTGCTGTGGAAGTGTTGCGTCATCTGTCTGACGTTTGAACAGATGCAGTAGAAAAGCAGAGAACGCCTTTGTAAAGCTAGGTATTAGTAATGTTTTGGGAGATTTAAACTATTTCTTTATTTTCTGAGTCCATCTTGTGTTTGATTTTAAGAGGGGTCGTCTTATCTTTAAAAAGATAATACATTTGGGAAGTGGCTTTGACTATTACTATTATGCAAATGACATGATACAGTATCCTGACCACCATGAACCTCTACTGTCGTAGTTAATTGTGCTATGACCATGTCTTCCACAACAGTAGCATAGCTACATTGAAAGACTTACCCCAACCCCTCTACAAACCAGGCCATTGTTATAGAATGGTAATTTAGTTTGCTTCATACATTACAAGCAGCCATTTTTACCGAAATCATTTCAACATACTGTATTGTCTCTTCAATGTATTGTCTCTTGTAGCACATTGAGAATGAATAGCACATCTTATTTCCCTGTGTGCTCACGTCTCTGGGTAGGCACTAAACGTTTGGCAACAGAACATCACTGCGACGCCACAGAGCGCCGGCTTGTATCAGACATATCTAACGTGTGAATCTGAGAACGTATCACTTGTGACTGGAGTGTTTTTTGCGTTTTGGGGCTCAAAAAAAGAAGAAGGAAAAACTGCACATCGTAAATAAGGAGTCTCTCTTTCTTTTTCTCCCTCCCTCTCTTTCTTGCTCTCTCCTCCTCTCTGCGGGTCTCTGGGAAGAAAATCCCTTTATCTCCTTCTTCCTGAAGCCGCCCGGGGGCTTAGAGGGAGAAAGACAGACGGCCTGATTCAATCAACCTGCCACGAGATTGCTCCTTAATCCTGATTTACAAATATGCAAGTGGCACTCTTGCTTGTGCTTGTTTTTCGGGGCTCGTTGGGTAGAGTCTGACACCGTCACACTGATGGAGTGCAGAGGCAGAAGATGGTTGGTGTGATGGATAAACAGGATGCCATTTGGAGCTCATTGTGTCCAGCAAGTCCATGCAGAATAGTTAGTGTGTACTGTAGCTATGATCTATTCTACACTGTGTAGACCAGGCTTCTATTCTGTTCTGTTCTGTTTTGCGATGTTTTCAATTAGATGGTGCTTGGCTAGACACAGTCATGTGATACATGACTGGTACAAACACTGTATGTGTGTGTGCCTGTGCTTCATGTCCATCAAAAACGAACAACAGCCAGTACATTACTAGGGTCCTGGTGATGAATTTAAATCATTCATCAAGGCCACTTCTTTTGAATGTGTCAGTGTGTTTGTGTGTTTGTGTTGACATTCAAGTTCATTCAAGTATACCATCCCCATGTGTGAGTGTGTATGAGTGTGTGTGTGTGCATATATCAGTCCTCGCTCCGCTCCGCAGCTTCCCAAGGAGACGTCCCCTTTAGGCCCGTTACGCCACATTACATAATCCCTGTTCAGGATTCCTGCCACGCACGTTCCGAGTGGGACGATGACCTGGACACACACACACACATACACACAGGTCTATTAATAGACCTGGCCAGCCAGGTGTGATTACAGTAAGGGATTATAATCATCTGCTATGAAAGTCAGGTGTTTAGAGGAGGGCAAGGACAACAGCTAGGCTGGACTAGGATACAAATCGCAGACACACTGCCTACACACACACACACACACACCTTACATTTTTGTCACCAATCTACATTACTGAAATTAGTACACAAACACTCACTAAGGTACACACCCACACACATACCACACACACCTGCTTACTGGCTTGTCATCAGCAGGGATGGCAGCCCACCAGCGTGTTAGCCATCATAGTTAGCATGAGCGGATGACTGCCGTCACAGAATAAACCCAGGGATTAGCATGGCAATATGACGCACAGGCTGGGAAACAGATGTGGCAGGGCACCCTCCCTCCCTCTCTCTCTTTCTCTCTCTCTCTCTCTCTTTCTCTCTCTCTCTCTCTCTCTCTCTCTCTCTCTCTCTCTCTGTCTCTCTCTCTCACACACACACACACACACCCACACACGCACACATGCACATAACTCATTGTTACTCATTGACCCATGCACACAAACCCCAAAACATCTGCTTTCCACACGCACGCACACAATATCACTCACACCACAAACACACACACATACACACACAGCAATTAAGTATTACAGCCAGGACACTATGAAATGGTGTTAATCACTCTGGGTTTCCATGGTGACGTAGTAGTGGAAAAGAGTGTGTCCCACTCACAGTGTTTACTCACTCTTACACAAACAAACACACACACACCCAGCAACTGTGTGTGTGTGGTTTTATTGATGGGTTTATGTGCACCAGAGTTTTTGTTTGTCTGCTCTATAAATATAATCATATTGTGTTGTTAATGTCTCCTTCTAGCACTGATGCATGAAACACTTTTTCCTCATACATTTGACACCTGGTGTGTGTGTGTGTATGTGTGTGAATGTGTGTGTTTCCCTTCGTCAGTATTCACTGCAGTGGCGTGTCTTTGATTCCCAGAGTGCTGCAGACAATGGGGGGGGGGGGGGGGGGGTTCTTGTTACTCAGCAATCTTTCCCTCCCCTCCCTCTAATCTCTCCCTCCATTTGTGTGTTTCCCTCCCTCCTTCCTCTCCCTCACCGTCCTCCCTCCCTCCTCTCCCTCACCGTCCTCCCTCCCTCCTTCCTCTCCCACACCGTCCTCCCTCCCTCCTTCCTCTCCTTCACCGTCCTCCCTCCCTCCTTCCTCTCCTTCACCGTCCTCCCTCCCTCCCTCCTTCCTCTCCCTCACCGTCCTCCCTCCCTCCTTCCTCTCCCTCACCGTCCTACCTCCCTCCTTCCTCTCCCTCACCGTCCTCCCTCCCTCCTTCCTCTCCCTCACCGTCCTCCCTCCCTCCTTCCTCTCCCTCACCGTCCTCCCTCCCTCCCTCCTCTCCCTCACCGTCCTCCCTCCCTCCTTCCTCTCCCACACCGTCCTCCCTCCCTCCTTCCTCTCCTTCACCGTCCTCCCTCCCTCCCTCCTTCCTCTCCCTCACCGTCCTCCCTCCCTCCTTCCTCTCCCTCACCGTCCTACCTCCCTCCTTCCTCTCCCTCACCGTCCTCCCTCCCTCCTTCCTCTCCCTCACCGTCCTCCCTCCCTCCTTCCTCTCCCTCACCGTCCTACCTCCCTCCTTCCTCTCCCTCACCGTCCTCCCTCCCTCCTTCCTCTCCCTCACCGTCCTCCCTCCCTCCTTCCTCTCCCTCACCGTCCTCCCTCCCTCCTTCCTCTCCCTCACCGTCCTCCCTCCCTCCTTCCTCTCTCTCACCGTCCTCCTTCCCTCCCTCCTTCCTCTCCCACACCATCCTCCTTCCCTCCCTCCTTCCTCTCCCTCACCGTCCTCCCTCCCTCCTTCCTCTCCCTCACCATCCTCCCTCCCTCCCGCTGTCTCTTTCCATCCCTATCTTGTTCTGTCTCTTTCCAAATGGTCTTCCTCCTCCTGTTGGTCTTTCCTTCCTTCCTCCCCTCCTTCTCAACACCGTCCCGCCCCTCCTTTCCCTCCCTCCTCCCCCTTTCCGAAGGCTCTCCTTCCCCCAAAATCGGAGAGAACTGAAACCCTCTTGAGAGATGAGCCCACAAGCTTCTCATGCGGAAGTCAGGGGAAGCTTTCTCTGTGTGTGTGTGTGTGTGTGTGTGTGTGTGTGTGTGTGTGTGTGTGCGTGTGTATAGAGTTTCCAGGTTCACCCACAAGTGCACTGTGCTGGCTGTCATCCCTCATCTTTTCCATCATGGAACGTGGGCTCACTCCACCTGGCATGCGCCATCTGATTTCATGACACGCCCCCCTGCCACCCCTCCCCTGGGGGCGTCTGCCTGAGGGCACACGACACAGCATGGAAGGCTGCTGGGATGGAGGGCGGAAAAATACCAAAGGATAATTGTGTTTGTGCGGTTGTGTGTGTGTCGGTGTATTCTTTTATCTTCAACCTAAAGTTGTACACATCCTCCCTCACTCGTCCAGTGTGTTCATATAGTAGATTTCCACATTAACAGTGAGTCGCTGTTCAGTGCAGTTGCCTTCACGGAACAGCTTGCCAGGCTGCTGTGGAGTCTTGTGTCAGAGAGCCAGGAGAGAATCCTCTCCCACTGACACATGTCAATCTGTGATGGAAACCTGGAGACATGTCAGTCAGATTACCTGTCAATCTCTCTCTCTTTTTTTCTTTGTTCCGTGTCACTAGTCTCCCTGCCGTGCTTGCTGTTTATAGGGTCAGCTGACTTTTTTTTGGAGCATCTAAGCAGTAGTTGAACTGGGCCCGTGTCTATTCCCACAATGTTTTGCTATGTCGGCCACACTGAATCATCGCCTTAAATATGGAGAGGTTTGGGAGTCATCAGTTACCGAGAGGCAATTTTCCTCTCTTTATTTTCTAAAGTATTAATTGACAATTGGGCATGGTTTACTGCTGGGTGGGTTTGGGCCAGATTAAGGCAGAAGTATCTGAAGTACAGCCAAGTCTCACCAGGGAAGCATCCCACATGGTGGGCTGCTGCTATTGGCTGCTAACTGACATGCGGGAGAAGGCATTCTAAAGGAAAAAGGGAAGAGTTATTTTCAGGTATTTATTTGTTCTCCCTCCCTCTCTCTTTCTCTCTCTCTCTCTTCCCCTTTGTCTCTTTATTTCTCTCTCTCTCTTTCTCTGTCTCTCTTTCCTTCTCTTTCTCTCTCCCTTGTGCTCTCTTTTCCTCTCTCTCAGGTAAGGAATGACCTGACCAACGAGCTAGAGAAAGCGGACATCCAGATCGCTGACACAGAGAGTTTTTCGAATGACCCCTGTATCAACGTCAAAAAGCTGAAGGTGAGTGTAAAATGTGGGTGTGTGTCGGGAGCCGTGCATCTCATGGTCCCAGAGTGTGTGTTCTTCTCAATTGTGTGTGTTCATCTCAATTAAAGACACAGAGACAAGGAGAGAGAAGCGAGTAAGGAAGCAGGCAGAAAGAGATCAGTGTGTGTGTGTGTGTGTGTGTGTGTGTGTGTGTGTGTGTGTGTGTGTTGTGCGTGTGAGAGAGGGAGACAGCAAGAAGGGAAGAAAAGAAAGAAAGATAAAGCTTTCCCTTCCAAAATATACATCCATCTGAGTGTGTGAAGCTGACATTTTAAGCTGACATATTTTTCCTTGATCAGAGTTGAATATGCAAATGGTTTCCGCGTTTCATGTCTCAGCAGAGCTGCCTTCTCTCTCTAAAACACTGGGTTTGTTTTCCTCTCATCTCTCTCTTTCCGTTGGCCATTCCCCCTGTAACGCCATCAGAAAGGATGAAAGTGTGTGTGTGTGTGTGCGCATGCGTGTGTGTGCAGTCTTGTTTTGACAGTTCGTCTGGGACGGGAAGCGTTTTTGGACCACCTGATGCCTGAATCGCAAATCGAACACACCTGTGCTGTTTGTCGTGTTGTTGTTGTGTCTGATGTCCTGTTCTGTTCTTTTCCGTTGTGTTTTGTAGTGTCTCGCCGTATCCTGCGGCATTCTTTGCTGGCCTGAGATGCTCTGTTACGTTTTCTAGTAGTAGCGCACTACAGTCAAGCGCTGTCCATGGTGCTGACCCAGCCCTACTGCTGGAGAGCTTCAGCACACAGTCATCTCTACTATCACATTTCTGTCCTCTCTCTCTCTCTCTCTCTCTCTCTCTCTCTCTCTCTCTCTCTCTCTCTCTCTCTCTCTCTCTCTCTCTCTCTCTCTCTCTTTGCCTGTCTCTCTCACTGGATATTTAACACAGTGTGACCCACACCAATCCACACACACGCAGCCCCATTCTGTACGTCTGAATATGATGTACTACACAGTCGCAGCTCCCGTCCCCATCCCAGCAGTGCCCTCTTCATTGCGTGGTTATTGATCCTCCGGTTGCCACAGCTCTGCTGCGCTGTGCTGCGTTTTCCTGGCCGGCCCTTCCTTCTGATGGAGCGCCTCTGCTCCCCCAAATCCCATAATAGCGTAAAGCCTCAGCATGGGCTCTGCACTGCAAAACCTCGTGCGTGCGCGCACACACACACACCACACCGAGAAACACACCCACGCCTACACATTGACCCACACACACATGCCACTCATAAAGACACACAGAAACACACACAGCAAACATGGGTACAGACACGGCAAACATAGACACACACACACATACACATCTATCTTAAATGGATGGGCAAATCCCATACACACATGGTGTGTAGTCATTAAACACATATAACAACACAATACAAATTGAAAGAAATGAAAATCCTGTTAGAGAGGTGTTGAGTGAACTGCTTCTTTAACCCCTCAGCCTGCTGCTGTAGATAAGTTTATGAGAGGGACTATTACAACTATAATGTCTACCTAGTTTCCATTCGACAGGCTGGACAGCCTGGCCATTAGACAGAGCAGTAAAGTATGTATTAGCCACACAGTAATCATTACAACCAGATGGGACTAGTTTAGTGGGTAGGACAACACACACTGACCAGTCAATAAATCACTCTTACACGCTTATAAACTGCTCTCCTTTGTGTGTGTGTGTGTGTGTGTGTTTTTGTGTGTGTCTTTGCACGTATGTGTGTGTCCTTGTGTGTGTACGTGTCCTTGTCTGTGGTATTGTGTACTGTATGTGTGTGAATGTGATCTGTGTTTGTGTGTATGTGTGTCCTTGTCTGTGTTTGTGTGTGTGTATCGGTGTGTGAGGAGCTCTAATCAACCCCATTCTGGTAACGAGACACCTCATGGCGTATTAAGTGGGCAGGCATTACCCTTCCATCTAAATCAACAGAGGACATCCCCAGCAGTACTGTCTGTAGGGAGCAGGGGTGCTCTACCCAGTGGATACATGAAGCCTGGACTATACACACCACACACACTCCCCCTCCTCAAACCACACACACACACACCCTATACAACCCCCCACCACCCTAAACCACACACACAGCCCCATCACACACCACACACACACACCCTAAACAACCCCCTCCCCCCCACCACCACCCTAAACCACCCACACAGCCCCATCACACACCACACACACCACACAAAGACCCTTGAAGGGCCAGCAGGGATTGGGGGCTCTTATGTCCCATGGCCCTGCTAGAGGGCCTGGGGGCAAGAGCTGGTGCTCCTGGGGGAACAGGGCACTGTTGACAACCACTACACACACAAAAGGCCCCCTTAAATGCCCCAGCATGCTGTCTGGCTCTCACAAGGAGCCCGCCACCCGCCAAAGATTTCTGGGATGGAATGGATGTTTTGATTGGGGTTTTTGTGGTGATGGAAGGAGACGCAGGTGGGGGACCACACACCATGCCGGCGTGGAGTGGGGCACAGGGTCTTTGTGCTGAAAGGAAGTTGCTGTATTTATCCTGTTTCCTCTGGTTTCAGAAAAATGTTTGTTTGTTGAGGAAGTGTCTGTGTGTGAGTTGTTTTACAACTGGAGTCCGCATCCAAACCCTGAAACAATTGAGTCGTTTTTTTTTCCGTCATCAAATCGTTTCAGGGAAGATGTGAAACTGTCACGAGCGGAACCGTAATCCTTTCTTGGATAAATCCGTCCAATCACCTCTGGGTATTTGGATGATTGGGTGACCATGGTTGGCAGTTGTGTCCTGATCAACATGACATGTGACACGTACAAAATCCGGGATTGGCCAGGCTGTAATGCTTGATTGACCTTAAGCCATCTAGCCATCAAATCAGCCTTTGATTTGCATAGGGCATGCTGTGGCAATGACAGCTACCACTGCTGTAGAAGCAGGTCAGACTTCTAAATTACTAAATGTATCATGCAGATAAAATGTTGACATATGTTCATAAATTGATTGATATGAGATCAATCTTCTTTCAATTCTACTTTAGAATACTTCCTTCGTAGTTTTGATGATTAATCTTCTTCTTTACTCAGTGCAACCTGACGATATTTACCTCTGATTTGGTACATTAAGGCTCCGAATTTAAGTCACACAAGGTGACTGTATAGGATCTATTAAACACACAAGCTTTTCTGTACGATCACTCGATCAGTACTTTTAACCCTTGAATCCAAACACAATCTGATGTGAAACACCAAAACAAGACTGTCCTCAAAAAACAACAGTACCCGCTTGATGTTTCAGATGAATTGACGTTTTATTTACCAGTAATGAGCGTGTGCACCTCATTGTGTGCTGGCGTCAAGCCCCACATCCACAGCTTGGTTCAAACGTCCGTAACGACCCGTCGAAGGTAAAGGGTTAGTCCGCTCATTCAAAGCGTTGCCCGAGCTTTAGAAAAGCAGTCAAGAGTGAGACGTGACCTTTGTGTCTTCCTGATCCCGGTCTCGTCTGCCTCTGGCAGTGTGCTGGTGGAGCTTTTTTACATCAGGGAGCTGGACCCGGGTGTCACCCATGAGAAACATCAGAGCGCCATCCATCAAACACTGTTTAAGGTGTACAGCGTGCACACACACACACACACACACAACATGAGAATGAACGCGCACACACACAGAGCGCTCCCTGCTTTGCGGCGGCTATCCCCAAAATGTTTTCCAGCTTGCTGTGACATGTGACTATACACACACACACACTCACGTCGTAACACTCTGTCCCTCCTCTTGTTCCTCCCTCTCCTCAGGACAATGACGTGAGGATCATCATCGGCCAGTTTGACGAGAACCTGGCCTCCAAGGTCTTCTGCTGTGTGAGTGGATTGCCCCCCCCCGACCCCCCCACCCACCCCCCTCCTTTGAAGCGCACCCCAACCAGGGTTATGTCTTGTTAGACTGACTGTGTCTGCAGCCAGTGATGCAGGGTCTGCTGCAGCAGAGAGCCGATTCCTATTGACGTTATTGACCAGAGCCTGAGTGCCTCTGAGGTGTCCTTATGGACACTGTGGCACGCTGACATGGCCACCGCTAATGATTACCACTGAGCGGGTCAGTTATGGGTCTTACAAAGCGTCGATGATGACTTGTGTTTGACAAGGAACAGCTTATGGGCTGCTTTGATGTGGATGTGCTTGTGTGTTTGTGTGTGCGTGTGCGTGCCCGGGAGTGAAAAAGTGAGAGAATGAGATTAGAGTGGGTGTATTATGCCATCTACATGACCACCCAGTATAAAAAGGGTGTTTGTTTACACACACACACACACACACCCACAACAGCTTACACATAACAGTCCAGACTACATAGTTTCATGTAGCCTCTGACACAGTAATCCCCCGTTCTCCCCAGGCCTACAACCTGAACATGTATGGCAGTAAGTACCAGTGGATCATCCCAGGCTGGTACCAGGGCAACTGGTGGGAGCAGGCTAACTCCACCAACTGCACCACCCGCAAGCTGCTGACTGCCATGGAGGGCTACATCAGCGTGGACTTTGAACCACTCAGCGCCAGGCAGGTCAAGGGCATCTCTGGGAGGGTGAGTGTCCCGCACACACCCACACCCACACCCACACACACACACACACACACACACACACACTGCACTTACACACTCACTTGGGCACACAGAGGCATACACACACTCACATGCTAAACCCTGGCGCACACAGACACAGTTCCATCCAGTAATCCGAGCTTTTTGCCTCCCCGCCCCTCCCACCTCATTCCCAGACCCCAAAGGAGTACGCCAGCGAGTATGAGGGGGAGCTGCGTCAGAAGGGGGTGGAGGCCAGCAAGTTCCACGGCTTCGCCTACGACGGGATCTGGGTGATCGCCAAGACTCTGACCCGGGTCATGCAGCTGCTCAGGCACAAGCAGCACCACGACCTCCACCACAACTTCACCGTGGACGACCACGAGGTGGGCAAGATGGTGCTGGACGTCATGAATGAGACCAACTTCTTCGGTGTGACGGTGAGTTTGGCGGTTCACTCGACTAGCTCCTGAGAAAAAGGATTTGGGGTCCCGTGAACTCCACGCGTCTCGATCATGATGCCAGTGAACCCTCCAATGGCTTCCCGTCTCTGACTGGGAAAAATGGTTTGTCCTTATTAGACGACCAACGCACACACACACAAACAGCCTTCAGCACACCCGAAAAGTCCCAAGTCCTACATGGAGAGCCTGTGATGCAGCACTGGGCCTCCAGGAGCGTTAAGCCTGTTTGAGGTCAGGCCTGTTACGAGGCGGGTCTCTACCCAGGATCCTGGCGTCAAACCTGGGCAGACCTTTAACAGCAGCTGGTGCCCTCCACACTCTCACTGTTATGACATCCTGACTCAATGACACACACATGCACATGAATACACACACAGTTCTTCACCTCAGGTCATGCACAGATACACTTGTGCTAAAGAAAGTGTTAATTAGGCTGCTTAATGCAACATCTCATGCAGCATCTCTCAGAAGCTAGGCTGGTGCGCGTGCGTGTGTGTGTGTGTGTGTGTGTGTGTGTGTGTGTGTGTGTGTGTGTGTGTACAGTAAGTATGTATTGTAGTGAAACAACCATGGACCACTTATAGGATTAAACAAGCCGGTTGATTGGTTAGTTGTCTTTATCATGCTAGGAAGACTGAGGATGGCCAGACCTACTGTACTGTCTCTATAATAGCTGTCTACAATAGCTTGATTCACCTTCTACTGGATGGTAAATGCACACTGGTAATCTTGTGGGTTTTGTTGTTTCTGCTGAATCTCAAAGACAGAAAGCATTTGCATTGTTCCCCTGCTGTCTTGAAAAAGCTTGTTTCATGAAAAATGTAAACACAGTTCTACCAACATGTGTCAAGGGAGTAGAGAGAAGGAAAAGGTTTTAAGATTCAACATGATCACCAATTAAACACTGTTTTTATAGGAAGTTTAATCCATACTTAAAATGATTTATTACATTTTGGCAAGTTTGTTTAATGATTTAGTATTTGTTGACTGTTCTTCTAGCTACACAGCATCTGTAGACAGCATAGAAACTTAGACAAACGAAAGCACGGAGGGTGTGCGTGTGTCTGCAGTGTGGGCTGTGTCTCGACTGTTACCAGTGCATTGGTATCATTGTGGAGAGTCTGACAGCTTGGATCACTGCCTCAGGGTAGAAACCTTGCAGGACAGAGGTGTGAGGTAAGTGTGTCCACAGGTGTCCATATGTGCTTGCAAAGGAATGTTCCTGCAATGTTGTGCTTGTGTGCAGTTTGAGTTGTTTGTGTGTGGGAGGGGAACATTCATCACACATGGCTGCTCCTGCTGATCCCTCTGGTGCGCTATTCACACCTGGAGCCCCCACACACAAACATGCACACACACACGCATTCAAACACACATACCTACGTAGACCTACCTTCTCTCCCACCCCTGTCACCTCCAGACACAAAGTAATGTGGCAGCTCACACAAGGTGATGTTCCAGCATATCTCCATCATCAGGGAGGTGAGCTGGGTCTAAGACCCCTCGACGGGACTGCTAGTCCGGGACAAGTCTTTGCCGAAGGGCCCCGGAATCATTTCTCCTGGTGTCTGTGTGGATATACATGAGTGTGAATTGAGACAGGGGAATACTTCAAAGCCTCTTTGTGTGTGAGTGTGTGTGTGTGTGTGAGGGGGGGGGGGGGGGACAGGGCCGTAACGGTCTCTTGAGTCTCCCTGCTGTCCCCCACCACCCTCGGCGTGGGTTTAATCAGCGCCATGCTAATACCAGGCTCACCCTCACCTGGCCATGGCATCCCTAAACCCACTTAATATTTAATCAGAGAGAGGAGACAAGCAGATGGCGGGCTGAATTAATTAAACAGACTCACCAAATGAAGAGAGAGAGAGAGAGAGAAGGGAAGGGGGGAGCGAGGGGAAAAGAGCGAGTGAAAGATAGAAAGGAAGAAAGGCGGTGTGTTGACAAGACTCATTTCCTCTTGAAAGGGTATGAATATCATGAATGCTAGAGGCTGGGGGTGATGGTGGCTGGACTGTGGCGAGGAGCTTCCTCAATGAGGACTGATCACCTCTGGAGATGACATCAAAGACACTGAAGCCAGTCTACCTCCCCCCACCACACACACACACACACACCCCAACGCACTCCACCTCCATTTTCCAAAGTTGCCACTCCCACTTAAAGAAATTGCCTGTAGGGGTGGGGGATGGAAGGGGGGGGGGGCGGTGAGGGGGTTTGCGATAAGTGTCCCGACGCAGCAGAACACCCCCCCAACCACACACACACCCCCATGTGAAGGATATTAACGGATGGGTCTGCCGGACGTTAATGTTGTCTCTCCCCGGTAAACTGATCGATTCTTGCCTTCTAACTGATGTGATAAGCGGGCAGGCAGGTGCCAGAAGAACGCCACAATGCTGCTCACGTAGACGGATGTCTGCCAACAGTCTCTGTCAGGCCAAGACTAACACACAACCTGAAGAGAGCCACTCTGACAGCAAGCCCCTGTTCAGCACTACTGTCGAACCACACCCTCTTTTACTCTCTTGGTTAAAACTCAATCAGATTTGATGGATGTTTTTTAGGACATTTGCCTCTCAACATATGAAATGCTAACTTGTTTTGTCCCGGTCAGTTGTGAAAGTTGACTTTGGGTGTTAAAGGACATTGCACTTTTGGGACTCACTTTTGATTGTATTAGTGTGAAATGTGCTTTGACGTTGTTTTTCTCTTGTCTTTGTCTTTGTCTTCCGTCCCTCCAGGGTCAGGTCATGTTCCGGAACGGCGAGAGGATGGGCACCATCAAGTTCACGCAGTTCCAAGGTACGGCCATGACACTTTATATGAGCTACTGCTGAATTGCCCGACTGCCACGGTATCGTTTGCATTGGGATTGCACACAAGGGTGTGATGGGTACTGTAGTTTTAAGATCCTGTGCTCTGTAGCGTCAGCCAACCAGTGTTTGTTTACAGCAGGTTCAGCAGAGTGAGTGTGGGTGGGGGGCGGGGGGGGGGGGTTGGGGGCACACCAGAGATGGTATCTTGATTCAGGGGATAGGATTCCCCAGGGACCCCCACCCCCCATGCCCCCTTCCCTCCGTACTAAACTGTTTCTATTAGTCCCCTCTCTCCCCCTCCTGTCTTATCTACCCCACTGCACACACTGCCCCTAGCTGCTTACATCACCGTGTGTGTGTGTGTTTCTGAAAGGTGTCTGTGTGTTTCTCTGTGTGTTTGAGAGGTAAGCGCCTGTCTGTGTTTGCTTGTGGGTTTGAACCCTGAGGACAGGAAGACCTGTTTGACTGGGAGGTGACGTTGTCTGTCTCTTTGAAGGGAGGCATGGCTAAGCAGAGAAGGGCTTGTTATATCAGGTCCCCTGTGGAGAGGGGGCCATTGCTGCTGTACCGGGACAGGAGTCACATGGAGTCCCTGTTAGCCCCAGGCATATTCACCCCCCCCCCACTTCTCCCTTTTTACTTGTTAGTCTCTCTTTTATCCACCCTTTCTCTCTCTCTCTCTCTTTTTCTGTCTCTCTCTCGCCACTCTCTGTCTCCCAACCCCCTCCCTTCTCTGTCTGTCTTTCTCTCTCTCGAAATATCTCACTTTGTGTTTATCCTATAAATCTCTCTCCTCCTCTTCTCTCTCACGCTCACCCCTCTCTCTTTTCATCCTTTCATCTCTAACCATCTTGCGATCTTATGACCTCCCCCTTCTCTCCTCCAAACACGCCGAGAACACTCTCCCTCTGTCTGGCTGAATCTCTCTCTCACTCTCTCACTCTCCCTCCCTCTCCCTCACTCTCTCTCTCTCACTCTCTCTCTCTCCCTCCCTCACTCTCTCACTCTCCCTCCCTCTCTCTCACTCTCTCTCCCTCCCTCACTCTCTCTCCCTCAATCTCCCTCCCTCCCTCACTCTCTCTCCTTCCCTCCCTCACTCTCTCTCCCTCACTCTCTCTCCCCCTCTCTCTCTCTCCCTCACTCTCTTTCCCCCGTCTCTCTCTCCACTTCTCCCTGTCTCTCACTCTCCCCCTCTCTCTCTCTGTCTCCCTCTCCCCCCTCTCTCTCTCTCCCTTCTCTCTGTCTATCTCTCCCCCTCTCTCCCTCTCTTTATCCATCCCTCTCTCTCTGTCTCGCTGCGGGCGATCAGAACTCCAGCGCCCTGTCAGAAGGTCCAGCTCCTCCTGACTGGATGTCCACAGCCCACTGCTCACCTCCCCATGTGTTTCCACATGGGGTTTAAACCTGTGGGATGTCTTTATAGAAATCCAGACGGGAAGCAAACCTTAATGACTCAACGAGGATGCATTTACATCTAGTTTTGTAACGAATCATTTCAGAATAAAAGCCCCATTCTGTCAAATCCATAAAAATAGTTTGGCATGAGGTAGGCGGAGCGGGCCAGCTGGGAATGCTATAACACCAAGGTACTTCCTCCTCCCCATCTGTTACAGCGGTAACTCCTCTTCCGGGCTGCTCATAAGGCTTGAGTTGAATTATTTTTAATGCCGTCAATCGTGTCATTGTCTATGTAGCACCACCTGCATAGACACATCCACCTGGTCTCCTGTCTGTGACCTCCAGGACACGTCTTTCTAATCTAACTGAGCATTCTCAAACCTCTGGTCCTCGGAAACAACAACATAACGTCTGGTTCAGAACGGACAGGAGGTGATTATGAAGTCTGGATCCAGTTCACAGTAATTAGGATGCTAATTGAACAAACAGCCATGAAGTGTTCTCTCCTAAGCCGGACTGAGGGTCATGTTAACGTCCTTGTGGTGCCGCCACAGCCCCAAGGGAGTTGTAGTCTTAATTGTTCAAGTCAGAAAAACTACAAATGAACACAGAGCCAGCCTGGTGTTTTTCGAAAACAGGTTTTATCACTAATTTCCAATGTCAAGACTAATGCTACTCAGGAGTTCACTGGGGTTGACTTGTGTAAAAGCCATAACTGATAACTGATATAAAGAGTTAGTTTGTTGCTGCTCCTGTTTGTTTGTGTGAATGTGCGTGTTTCGAAGGAGAGAAGAGAGAGAGAGAGAGAGAGAGAGAGAGAGAGAGAGAGAGAGAGAGAGAGAGAGAGAGAGAGAGAGAGAGAGAGAGAGAGAGAGAGAGAGAGAGAGAGAGAGAGAGAGAGAGAGAGAGAGAGAGTCCAGCTGAGAATCCATCTTGAGGATTTAAGATGTGGGCTTAGTCTTGCTCCTGAGGAAACATTTGTTTTGACCTGCTTCCATGGATTGGAGATTGAAGGTGAATGAGTGTTTCTCCCTGTTCTGTCAGAAAGTTGTACAGATGAACTACGTATGTGTTGTTTCTGGCGGCGGCCATCTTGTTCCTACTGTACTCACAGTGCAGAGTGTCTCAAACTCCTTGTCGGAGACAAAGGAGCCGTCCAGGCCGAATAGGAAGATGGAGGCGTAGGAGAGCAGTCCCCCTAGGACTCGACTCCACCTCTCCCCATCCCAGTCCCCAGTGAAAGCAGAGAGTGAGCGAGTGTCTTTATGAGGGACAGAGTGATGGGAGAAGGCTGGATGTCTGGGTCAATACTATTGCAGTATTACACATGCGGGACCAGAAGCTGCATTTAAGACACCTCCGATAGGAAATCAGCTCTGTTAGAATAGCCCTCCTGAGAGACACATTTGGGTTATAAGCCCAGGATATATTGCCATTTAAACTCATTTCCTGTTCCTATGAAAATGTTAAAGTCGATGTGTATTGCGTTATAAATGCCATGGTGCAAGTGGATTTATTTATCACGTCCCCCTTTCCCTGTCACGGTTCCGTGGTGAGGACCCAGTTTCCTAGGTAGAGTGGGGTTACCTAGAAGCCACTGCCCGCCATTTTGGGTCATAGCCAGTAAACATCCTTTACACTTAGTTGTACACATGGTACACACAAAGGTACCCATAAACTGTCACTGTAACTAACTTTTATGTGTGTGTGTGTCTGTGTCCTACAGAGGGCCAGGAGGTTAAGGTCGGAGAATACAATGCCATTGCAGATGTACTGGATCTCATCAACAATACTATCAAGTTCCAAGGTACGTATGTGCGAGAGAGAAGATGGTGTTTAGTCTTACGTCACTCGAGCTCACACGCAACGTGAGCAAAATGTGTGTATACTAGTCTGTCAGTGTATGTGGGCGGTGTTCACCTCGTTTCACTCTGACTCTCTCCCCCCTCCTGCCTGGAAAGACACACACACATACATGCACACTCACACTATTGGACATTTTTCAGCAGGAACCCTGGTTTCTGTGTCCGGTGAGGTGAAGTGTGTAAAGTGAACCATGGAAATCGATGTTCTCACCGGCAGAGGATGGGGGGCACACAGGGCACCTCAGGAGTGCATGCTATCTGACCAACACCCTGTGTACCTCCTCCTCCTCCCACCCTCTACCTCCTCCCCCTCTACCTCTTCCTCCTCCCCTCCTCCTCCTCTTCCTGTACCTCCTCCTCCCCCCAACCTCTTCCTCCTCCCCCTCTACCTCTTCCTCCTCCCCTCCTCCTCCTCTTCCTGTCCCTCCTGCTCCCCCCTCCTCCTCTACCTCCCCGCCTACCCCTTCCCCCTCCTCTTTGTTCTCAGGTGTGGAACCCCCTAAGGACCGGACGTTCGTGCGCCTGCAGCGGCGTCACATCAATGTGCTGCTCTACAGCATCCTGTCCACCATCACCATCCTGGGCATGCTGATGGCCGGAACCTTCCTCTTCTTCAACATCAAGAACCGCAACCACAGGTCAGTGTGTGTGTGTGTGTGTCTGTGTGGAGGCACCTACAGGTCTGTTTAGGTGAGGGTTGGCGGGTTGGGGGAGGGTGATGCGGGAATTGCTTGGCTAAATCAATTGTCTGACTATGCTTCCCCCCCTCTCCCCCCCCCAGACTGATCAAGATGTCCAGCCCCTATATGAACAACCTGATCATCCTAGGGGGACTGCTCTCCTACGCCTCCATCTTCCTATTCGGCCTGGACGGCTCCTTTGTCTCCGACAAGGAGTTTGAGACACTCTGCACTGTGAGTACAGTAGGAACAAGATGGCCGCCGCCAGAAACAACACATACGTAGTTCATCTGTACAACTTTCTGACAGAACAGCGAGAAACACGGAAAGAAGGGCTAAGAAACTATTGTAGAGTATATTTCGTCCTCGTCACCATTATGTTAAGCTTTTGCTCTCTCCTCTCTCTCTCTCTCTCTCTCTCTCTCTCTCTCTCTCTCTCTCTCTCTCCTCTCTTCTCTCTCTCTCTCTCTCTCTCTCTATCTCCCTCCCTCCCTCCCCTCATCCCCTCCCAGTGCCCCCCCCACCCACCTCCTTCAAGCAGTGAGCGTTTGAACGTGACTATCTAAGCCCCCGCTTTAATTAAAGAGCTTTGATTACAGCGATAACCGTCCTCCGCAGGGAGATCCCTAAATAACGTTAGGCACCACACGACACTGCTCAGACACCAGAGCCAAAATGGCGTCTGCCACATCCAAGAGCCCAGGTGTTGAAGCATCATGTGTGTGTGTTTGTGTGTGTTTGTGTGTGTGTGTGTGTCAGCCACCACTACCGATCAATATGCGCTTTTTTTGTTCTTTTCGTAAGGCAGCTGCAATTTTTTTTTGGCCGTCTCCTGTTTTGTCATTTCTGTCTGCCGCTCTGTGGCTTGGTGTCGAGGTATTGTTTCTGATGACGCACACACACGCACATCAGAATCTGACAATTACCCTGCTAAAAATGAATGATGAGGTGCGATCGCCGGAAGCAGGTAAAGCGAGAGTGGAGGCTTGAAGTTTTCAACAGGCCCCCCCCCCCCTTCCCCCCTATACCTCCCTCCACCCCCCTCCCAAGATTCTAGAGTAAACACTGGATTACCCAGAGCACCACCTGTGGCCCAAACACTGCTCCACCAGGGCAAGTTCCTCCACATAGCAAAGACGATCCTGAAATTATATAAAAAAAACTTAATATGAGTCTAAACTACACACCCTCTATTTCTAACTCCCTGTCATCAGATCGGCCCCACACACCCCCTCCCCTATTGAATCTGAGACAAACCCTGCATCCACTTTTCTTCCAATGCATTGTCATCAAGTTTTCTTTCTCCTTTCAAGGAAATCCAGGTAGCTTTGTTCTATGCAGCACAATTAACTCTACATAATTAAGGCTATTTCTAGAGCGTCAAAAATAATAGTCGATAAACTACTCTGCCAAGAAAATGGAAAATGCAAATAGTATGATTCAGAAACTTGGGTAGCCGCTCGTAATTGTCTCACCTGTGCAGCTAGAAAAACACTTGGGTGAATTAAACGGATAAAAAGAACAAATGTTTTCATCTGCCAGGTGCGGACATGGATCCTTATTGTGGGCTACACCACTGCTTTCGGCGCCATGTTTGCCAAGACCTGGAGGGTGCACGCCATCTTCAAGAACGTTAAGATGAAGAAGAAAGTAAGTGTTTTGCAAGACACACATACACACACACATACACACACACACATACAAACACACACACACATACAAACACACACCCTCCAAAGATCAGCACATTGGTCAGCAGCTGCTTGAAACACAATAGCCAGGTTTTGTGTGTGTTGGAGTGTTCAGGGGTTTGTTAATGCGTGTTGTCATGTGCACAGGGGTGTGTTAGGGTGTGTGGGTGTGTTAGCGTGTGTTGCATGTACAAGGCTGTGTTAGTGAGTGTTGTTGCGTGAACAAGCACCCCAGTTAGTACATGTTGGTGTGTGTACAGGGTGTGTTTGGGTGTGTCGGTGTGTGTACAGGAGTGTGTTAGTGTGTGGTAACAGCCAGATATCCAGTGTGGTCTGCAGAGGCCGGGGCAGCAGTAGAGCGGAACACAATGAGCTAGCGTCATAATTGGCCATTATGGAGCTCTTATGGGAGTGTAATCCTGGCTGGTTTTAAACAGCAGAGATGGAGGCCCTTATTTCATTGAGTTAGCCCACATCTCACTCCACAGCCACCAGAGAGAAAAGAAGAGGGGGAGATAGGAGTCGGGGGGGTCTGTGTGTACTGTGTGTCTGACCTTTGAACCCTCTTGCGGACCCAATCAAGGGTTGGATTGATGGATGATCATGGTTCTCAAATCCAGTTCATGTGAAACTGAGATGTCTTAAGGACCAGCTAAACTTGCATCTGGTTGCATTGTGCAAATCAGAAGCGGCAAGTTCTTTTGGTAAATAAAAATGGTAAACGGGCTGCATTTATTTAGCGTGTTTTTATACCTTAGCGGCACCCAAAGCGCTTTACAATTTTGCCTCTCATTCACCCATTCATACTCACACTCACACACACCGACGCACACGGATAATGACAGTGTGACGGTCACTTTTGTCACACTGTCATTATCACTTGGCGTCAAGGTGAAGTGTGTCACATTCAACTGGTGATAGTGAAACAATATATGCGCTGACTGCAAAAGTGACACCGCTTTAAGTGAGGACATACACAGGCGTGACTTGATGTAGCACATGGTTAGCATGTTGTCTAAACAACTCCCTCTGCTGTAAACAAATGTGTTAGAAAGGGTTTGTTTGTTGTGTGTGTGTGTGATTGTGTACTGTACATTCACTCACACCCACTATTTTTGGTGATACTCTGTTGGTATGTTTTTTGTGCGTCAGCGTCTGTGTGTGTGTGTGTGTGTGCGTGCGTGCGTGCGTGCGCGTGTATACACTCAGACACGTACACACACTCAAAGACATTATGCTTAGTGACTTGTTTCCGGTGACAGCTTGATATGTACTGGAAGAAATCCCAAGCAGACATCTAAAGAGCTTGAAACACCACCACCCTGTCTGCGCCTCTGAGACACTGAGGTTATGTCAAGTGTTGCCAACCCCATGTGTGTGTGTATGTGTGTGTGTGTGTGTGTATGTTTGAAGTTGGCCCTATCATATTTATAGACTCTCTACCTGTCGGAATGTGTAGTGTGACGGCTACAGGAGGATGCTTGGGAGAGCTATTGTCTTAGAGAGAAGGAGGGAGGCAGGGAGGGAGGAGAGGTGAGGGGGATGATTGGTGGGAGGGAGGTGAGGGGGGGATTAAGAAAGAGAATGTGGACGTGTAAAGGACGGAGAGGGAGAGGTGGGCTAGTAGTAAAGAGGTGTAGGATAGCTGTCCAAAAGAGGGAGGGAGAAAGGGAGGACGAGAGGGAGGAGCGAGGAAGGAGGGAGACTGACATGCAGCGTATGCTAGAAGAACAGACAGGGTCGTCTTCCACTGACAGTAGTTCAGTTGTAGGTAGTATCTATTCTGGCTATAGCTGAAACCATTAACAAGTGTAATTTTTCTAGGGTATTTGGTTGAACCTTATTTTATTTTAATAACGAATACTAATAAGCTCCTCATGATACACACATACACACACATTCACCTTCAATCTCCAATCCATGGAAGCAGGTCAAAACAAATGTTTCCTCAGGAGCAAGACTAAGCCCACATCTTAAATCCTCAAGATGGATTCTCAGCTGGACTCTCTCTCTCTCTCTCCCGCTCTCTCTCTCTCTCTCTCTCTCTCTCTCTCTCTCTCTCTCTCTCTCTCTCTCTCTCTCTCTACCTCTCCCTCTCCCTCTCCATCTCATGTAACCTCCTCCACACTGATTGAGTGCAGGTGCTTGGGCTGGTTCAGAGAGATAGCTGCTGTCAGTCTTGTGGTCTGTACCAGGGGAGAGCAGGGGAGAAGAGGGGGGGGCATTGTTTGCAATCTCTTCATCAAGTAGAGGTCCTAGAACACACACAAACACACACCCTCAAACATACACAAACACACGCACACACAATTTTATGTAATCATCCCCCCTCACCCACCCACACACGCAGACTAACAGACACACACCGACGCACACACTGACACACACACAAACAACAGACAGCAGGCTGTAAATCAGAGGACACGCTCAATAAGGGTTCCGCTCAGAGAGGTGAGCCCAGCAGTCCTTCACTCCGAAAGAGCAGGGCTCAGCGCTGGCCAAGCACTTGGGCCTGTCTGTCACCTGCTTCTCCACACATACACAACTTGTCTGTTCCTGAGATATACTCCAGAGCCAACTCAGGTTGGATTCGAGTGAGATATGACTCTGGACAGGAACACAGAGAGCACACACACACACACACAGAGAGATCCAAAACACCCAAAGAAAAAACATGCTAACATATAAAAAAAACGAAATTCATCGTTAAGTTAAAACACACACCACACACAGTAGTACACACACCAAAGCAGAACTCCACCAAAACTAGCCTGTATTGAGTCCAATCCTATACCGTGTCTTCCCTCTGCTACATATTTCACGCAGCACACGGATGTCAGTCCACCCAGGACAGAGTGCATGGTTGGTTCTAACCATGGATCAGCTCTAGCATGCACTCATCCTGCCGCTAGGCTAGGCCGAAGCATTTAAAATCCAATCATGACAGCAGAGAGATGACCAGCCCTGAGGCACAGGAGGCACTCTGCCGGACATGACGCTCCATACACACATGGAATTGTAGATGGCATGTCTAGATATGGGATGTACTGTTTAGAGCAGTAGATCGAGATGCGATTGTCTGAATGACCGGAATGCTTAGTGTGGTCATGTCTCCCTCAGAGGAGACATGTCATGTCTCCCTCAGAGGAGACATGACAACGGCCCCACGTCCTCATTATAATCCTAGCTCTCATCATCGTTGACGTTGGCAAAGCGTTTGATGTGTTTCATCTACTGCACAGCAGAGAACGCTGCAACAAATCCACCTCCCACCCGACCTCCTCCGCTTCATAAGGAACGTCCGAGCATGTCCAGGGTTGAGGAAGAGTACCTGGTGTTAGTAGATGTTTTAGCCCCATATAGAACAGGAGGTCTTCCATTCTCCGTCTCATCTGTTCTCACAGTACAGTCTCCCCACTGCAGTGCTTCCTTTCTCCCAGAATGGGCTCCAATCAAAGCCTTCTAAAAGACCACAGATCAAAAAATCAAGACCCCCCCCCCCCCCACTCCCCCCCGTCCAGTACCCCCCCCCCTTCCCCCCACCCAAGAGGCAAACCTGGGGGAGATCCAGTGACAGAGAGACGACCACTGTGTTTCATTTAACACCGTTACCCCGAACATCGCATCAGCCTCCATGCGGGTGCCACTGACCTTTCCTTTGATGCCGACACCGGACAGGTCAAACGCTGCTTTAAATAAAGATCAGACGGAAGGACACACCTTTCATCTCCTCTGAAGTTCAGCCCACCACAAAAGAGGGTCTGGCTTGAGAGCTGCTCGCTGGACGTTCCGAGGTTTGACCCGCCACGGCCGATTGTGGGGGCTGAGCCGGGATGAGGGTCCAAATTGATTGGAACCCTAACGGTTTGGTTCGCCAGTTTTACAGTCAGGTGCTCGATAGCTGGGACAGAAGGTGCTTCTCAGCAATGCAGTTGTGGTTTATTTGTGTTTGGTGTGTATGCAATTAGGTGGCCAGTTGCCTTTGTGATCAGCGTCTCTACCGCAACAGAACGCTGTCTTTTAGAACGCTAATAGAGATCATTGGTTCCGGGCATATTGGGTCTCAAACCCACATTCCACCCTGCATACTTAGACGTTCCATCCTTTGTCTCCCAATGTCTACCATCTCCCTTATCCATTCCCCTAACGGAATTCGTTCACCTTCCTCACCACTTTCTAACCTCTCTCTCTTTGTTCCTGCAGATCATCAAGGATCAGAAGCTGCTGATCATCGTTGGAGGCATGTTGCTCATTGACTTGTGCATACTTATCTGCTGGCAAATAGTTGACCCCCTCAAGCGAACAGTGGAGGAGTACAGCCTTGAGGTAAGGACCCGGGTCTAGTCCTTGCCCTCCTTTAAAGCAACCGGAAGACCAGAGTTTTTTCTGGCCTGATCGTTCCATGAAATATTCAGGACCGATTTTAGGTTGTTTATAGGGTCAAGAGGGTTTCTATTCCAGTCCCTTTCACACCCTTTTTCTACAAATGACTGTGGCCACAAGACAACATGTCTGCCGGGGGCTGTGGCACCAGAGTCTTTGCTGTGGTTGTTATTTTTGGGTCAGGATATGAGCCACTGCCACCTTCTGTGCCCCCCTTCTTGCCAGCTGGGGCATTGGCAAGGTATGTTGGAAAGAGAAGCACTTGGCTCAGTCTGCCCATTCTGCTGGGTAAGGAGGAGGTGTCTAAAGCGGTAATGACCTGAGCCTGAGCATGATTGGCCAGGGTGAATGATCTGATCTTGTCAGGATTGGTTGAGGACCATCTAGCTTTGCCAGTATTAGTGGAGAACAGTATTTGCCTTGCCAGGATTGGCCAGCCAGCAGGATGGGTTTAAAGACAGACTGGTAGGATTATCAGAGGTAGACTAAGCCTTGGTGGGATTATTTCCTGGGGGTCTTTATAGTGACTGTCAGGAATGGTGAGGAATTCGAGATGGTGATTGTAATAGTGCGGGCTCTGATAGAGGTTGCTTGTCAACACATCCTTCCACCTTTTTCTCATTTTGGCAGTTCAACATCTAGAGCTGGTGACTAATAGTCTGTTTATGTGTCCTTAACAATGACTTTTTAGAGTGTGAAAATACTATCTATGTATGGTTATAAATACAACCCACTCCACAGTATGTACAAAATAACCAAATAAGCTTGGGTTAGGGTTCATATTCAGGAATTCATCTGACAGTACACACTCACCCACAAGGTACACTGCCTAAACATACTAACTACTACAACTGTCTCAGAAAATCCAATTAATGCTATAAACCTGATTTTCAACTGATCTCCTTTGAAGGCAAGCTACAAAGCCATCAAACTAATCGGGGTGTTCTGCTAAGTGTATATTTCCTCCTAATGAGACTTCCTTTCAATTCCTCCAGACACCCTGATGTAGGCCATCGAACCCTCAACACCACTCGCCCAGGTTTTTGATAGGCCAACACCCCTAAACGCCAACGCAATTGGACGAGTACCCCAGTGGCTCCGTCCAATCACTAGAGGCTACCGGGAGGTTACCGGGGTAGCTTTGATGAAAGCCTGGTCCCTGACTGTTCGTTTTCTTCAGCGGGTGCTTTGATGCTTTTGACCCCTGTGAAGTTGCCCGTTTTTTTTTTGCCGTTTGTTTGCTTGCTTGTTTGCTCCTGCGGGGGAAGAACGACGCCAGGCACGGAGGAGGGATGGCTGACATTCTTTCCCAGTTTTGACTTCTCTGTGACTCCAATTAGAGGGGATGCCTCTGAAATGATAAGTAGTGCTTAACCGGAACGGCGAAGCAGGGAATGCTCTACGGCAGCGAGTCTATCTCTTTCTTTCCATCAGGAAAAGGACATTTTCTTTGCAATCAATCCTTAAAGAGTTCTTTACAACAATGATGGCTGGTCGTTGCAGGATAGGACGAGGGTGTACGCTCTCAATTTGCACTGTTTAAAACAAAGCTTCTATTCATGAGGAAGATAACTGCCTCAATGTCTTGCGGGTGTTGTGAAAACTCGCTAACATATGCATTTTGTGAATGTTGTCGGCGAGCACAGCTGGTCCATGGAGTCCTCTCACACTCTTAAGCCTTCAAGCTGAGGGAGCGTGAACGTATTAGCTTATTCAAGAGTAGGAGCCTACATTTCTGGGCTGGGGCTGGAGGATCCACAGGAAACCCCAGGAGGCCTCAGGCAGCCCCGGCTCTCATGCCCAGCACCAACAGCCTCTCCTGGGTATTGGACTGGAGGGGAGCCAGCCTTGGGGAACCAGAGCCCGCGGCTGCTGTCGGCCTCTGGGTCTTTGGGCATGTGTGTTTGTGTGCTAATAGCAGCCACTGCGAGTGGAGAAAAAAGCTAGAGATAGCCTGAGAGAGAGATGGAGGGTGGGATAGAAAGAGACAAGAGGAGGGAGGGATGGGAGGGAGGAGGACAGATGCAGAGATGCATACAGAGTGTAGCATTTACATAGAGAAGTTTGAGATAGATTGTTGAGATATACGGAATTAGAAAGACATGAAAAGCCTCAACGGGAATGTAGAGAGAGGGAGTGAGGGGGGAAAACGACAGTGTGTTAGAGAGAGGGGAGAGAGAGAAAGATGTCGGAAAAGAAAGAGACAGAGACGGAGAGCTGTGGGACGGAAGAGCGTCTCAGCTGGCTGGTTGGCGTGGCGACAGCGTCAGGTAGTAGCGGTGGCGAGGGAGAGATGGGATCACTGCAGACCTTCCTCTGGAGGGCCACGCTGGCGCATGGAGAGATTAGACATGATTGATTGGTGGAGAGGAGAAGGACCATTAACTCTCCGTGCTTTTTTCCCCTGGCCCCACCCCTTCCTTCCTCCCATGTGCCTCTCTCTCTATCTCTCTCTTTCTCTCTCTCTCTCAACTTGCTCTCTCGAATATCTGTCCTTCCCCTCTCCTCTCGACTCCTGTCTCTCCATCATCCCTGTCTCTCTCTCTCTCTCTCCCTCTTTCTCTCTCTCTGTCTCTGTCTCTCTCTTTCTCTCTCTGTCTCTTCCCTCTATTACTCTCCTTGCCTAACAAGGGATACTCAGGAAGCATTGACCTTGGAATGGCGCAGAGCTCAGTCCACCAGGTGTACCCAAGGGCATACAGTATGACAACATGGCCATATTGAACTGTCACTAGTGTGTTGAGCCTGGCGTGATGGAGGGTTTGTTGCTTTGATCGTCACCCAAGGGGTGTTGGCTGTTGACTTTCAGAGTCAGAAGGGACATTTTTACATGCAGGAGATGGATGACATGACGCTTATGTTCATGTTTGGGGCGTTCCTGACCATGAGCGTATGTTTGTTGACATGAACAGCGCTGATGAGATTTAACCCACAGGGGCAGGCGCTAAGTCAGTACCCACTACAGTACAACTGTTGATCCAAGCCCAGCAAGCCAAGGCAACTAAAGAGGACTTCCTATTACCCCTTACCCCCCCCCCCCCCCCCCCACCACCACCACCACCACCACCACACCCGGCCTTTAGCTGCCTTAAAGCAGGAGAGGGAGGATAAAGTTATGAGTTAGTCTGTGGTAACCAGCAGAACATAAAACAGGCCGATTTAGCCACATCTTAGCGCCCCTTTAGTGAGTGAGGGGAAGGGCTGGAGATTAGAGGGAGAGATAGTTTCAAAGCTGGTTCTTTAAAGGAGCAGAGGGTGGCCTCCGAGTGCCATTTCATGGCTCGTCTTCAAGGTGCTGGTTTTTAATTAGGATATGCAGATGAAGGACACATACTCCGGTTATGACTGTGACCTTGACACTATCTCCTAACCCCCCGCCCCTTTACATCAAGCCTTCTCACACTTCAGACCCCACTTGAAACTTGCCCTTGTAGACTAAATTCAATAAGAGCACGCATCGCAGAGGAAAAACACACTTGCCCCACATGCAGATTCTAATTGGAAAACGTCCTGACCTCAGTGTCTGGCTACTCGGAGCAAAGGACTGTTCTACTGATCCACGTCAGTTCTCTCTCTCTCTGGACTAGGGCCAAGACCCTGGACAAGCCCCTGGCTGGCTAATATAAATGCCCCTGACAGTCCTGTACTGTACATCCTGAGACTAATGGGGGACAGCGTTGGGGCAACGGTGAAAGAGCTGGGTTCTGTTGAATTATTGAATGATTCTTAAAGGTTGGGATGGCTGGTTGGCTGGCTAGCTGGTTGACTGGCTGGCTTGTTGACTGGCTGTGTGGGTGGGTGTGTTTGTATGTGTGTGTGTGTGCCTATGCACTGTGCATATGTGTGTGCTGAAGCCTTTTCCTATGGCCTGGCCAATGTCTCTGGTGTGATGAAGGACAAACTGTCAAGAGGCTGATTAGCATTCTGGTGGGTCCTGCTGCATACCCTCTCTATTTTCTCTGCTTTTCTCTCATTTTCTCACCTCTCCTCCCTTGCCTCACCTCTTTTCCTTTCTCCTCTGCTCCCCTCCCTCCTCCTCATCTCTTTTCTCCACAGTCTCCTCTCCTCCTCTCTCCCTCCCCTATCTCTCTCTCTCTCTCTCTCTGTCTCTTTCTCTGTCTCTCTCTCTTTCTCTCCCCCTTTCGTTCTAATGCTGCTGCTGCTGCAAGCAACCGACAGCAGGCGGGCGGGCTGCAAAAGAATATTGCAGTGTGGCATCGCCATGGCAACGGCCATGGTTCCTGACACCCCATAACGAGCAGAGAGCGGGAACGTTGATCCAGGAGACCAAAATAGAGAAAATGGGGCTTTGGCTCCCAGTGCCAACACCCATGATACATGCAATGACACACACATTCAACACACCACATAATGTGTGAACACACACACATACATGCTCTCAAATAGACACGTAAATTCAGACACGCACTTGAACATGGAAATTGTAAACACACGCAAATCCTATCTTTCGCTGTCTGCACCCTGCCAACCCACACCTGTGAGAGAGAGAGAGATAGGTTGGGGGGGAGTACCGGAATGAGGGGTTGTCATGGCTGCTTTGACAGTACAGGCATTCTCTCTAAACTTCACGGAACCTGGCAGGCAGGCAGGCAGGAAGACATGCACACAAGGAAGGCAGACAGGCTATGACTCATTCAAATCTTTTGATGTGCAAATGCTCTTTCTGAGACTGGGTCCAACACAATGTGAGGAGAAATTGGGTCTTGCACATGTGCAACCTGGTTATCTCAGCAAAACCTTTCCATAAAGTATAGAAATACACTCTTCCAGACAATATAGAAACACACCCTTCCAGACAATGTAGAAACACACTCTTCCATACAAAATAGAAACATACTTTTCCAGGCAGTATAGACACACACTCTTCCAGACAGCATAGAAACATACTCTTCCAGACAGTATAGAAACACACTTTTCCAGACATTATAGGAACTCCCTGACACGCGCTTGGGAGCTCTCCTATTTTATTCTCTATTTTTTCATCTCTCTCCAAATGTTCTTGTCTACTGCCTCTCTCCCCCCCCCCCCTCTCTCTCTCTCTCTCTCTCTCTCTCTCTCTCTTCCCCCCTGATTTGTGTTCCTCCATCTCTGCTCTCCCTCTCTTCCTCCTGCCCATGCTCTGTTTCTCTTCTCCCTCGCTCGCTCTCCAACCGAGGGATGTGGGGGACATGTAGATAGGTGCACTACCCACAGAATGGGTAGAGGGGGGAGGTATGCTTGTGCGTGTGTGTGTGTCTGTGTGTTCAGGGGGGAGAAGAGGACCAGCTGTCACTGACAAATGACATTGGTGGCTGGACTACGTGCCCACTGCTGATGTGAGACATGTCAGGGATAGCCAGGGGTGGCACCACACACAACAGCAAGTACAGGCAGGCATATGCTTGTGCATACACACAGACACAGTGACACACATCTGAACAAACGCACATAATCACGTGGACCCGCACACGTGCCGTCCCCCCCCACCGGCACACACACAGATGCACGCGCACACACACCTGCAAAGATCCTCACTCCCATTCAATATTCTCCCAGGTCTTCTCTGCAGAGGCGGGCTGTTGTATGCAGCTGTCAATGCCATGTGAAGGACATGGAGACTCCAGCGTGTGCACAGAGGCTGTGGACAGCCTGACGGCTCACATCTGACTCCTCTCTCCCTGCTGCTCAGGGCTGAAGAGCAGACAAACCTTTTGAAATGTTCCGTTTGATATGACTTCACACTGCATCAGCCGAACGGAAAGGTTCGGTCGGCGAACAAATGTCGCTTGCTATACGGTCTGAATCCGAATTTGAATCTGAGTTTACGGTCTGAATCGGCCGCCAGCTGTACCCTCTGTGACTGTCTGTATGAGGTCAGTGGTGATACCCGAGTCAAAACCATACAGGCATCATACCAGACATTATTAGGAAAGATCTTCTGTGACCACAGATGGTTGCAGATCTCTCTCTTTCTCTTTTAAATCCCTCTCTCTCTCTACTCTCTCTCCCCAGATCTATCTCTCTCCATCCCCTCTCTCTCCATTGAGCTCTCTGTCACTACCCTCTCTCTCTCCCTCTCGCTCCCTCCCTCTCTCTTTCTCCCTCTCCCTCTCTCACTGTCTCTCGCTCTCTCTCTCCATGATCAATAGCAGCTTCCAGACGTTGTGTCGTTAAAGGATAACCACCACCCACCTAGATCCTTTCATCGACTTAAATGAAGGGGAGCGAGGGAGAAGAGGAGAGGAGAAAGGAGAATGAAATAAGGTCTTTATCTGTAGGTCTGTACTCGTCCCATCTAGAGAGAGGGAAGGAAGAGCAGAGCAGAGGAAAGAGACAATAGAATGTATATCTATAGATTGATCTTGCATGTCGAAACAGAGATGGAGGGAGTGATGGAGGGCTGAAGAAAAGAACAATCGGAGACCTGGTTAACAGAGAGTCCCATGAGACAATGACGGTGATAGTGTATTTCGATGTAGGTTCTCCATGCTTGTCATAGAGAGAATTACATAGCACTGCCTAAAATAAAAACAGAAATAGACCATCCGTTTTCAGAATGGCCACTGTAAGAACGTCTGACTCGTAACGAAACGGGGTTGCTTTCGGCGATACAGTGGACATCTTCTGGTCATAGCTCATCGCCTTGGCTCATCACCCCGGCCTGTTAGGGAAAGGCTTTCGCTAGCGTGTCTGAGCATGATTTTATCCATGCAGGAAACAACAGGAGCTAGCCTCAGAAGCCTCTCGAAGTGTGTCACAATGCGCACCAGGGACACTGCTGTTTCTAGGCCAGCCTGGCCTGGCTAGTAGCTTACCCACCACCCGCCACACTGAAATCCAGTATCTGTAACCTAGCTAAACACAGACCCTGTAACCTAGCTAAACACAGACCCTGTAACCTAGCTAAACACAGACCCTGTAACCTAGCTAAACACAGACCCTGTAACCTAGCTAAACACAGACCCTGTAACCTAGCTAAACACAGACCCTGTTACCGAGCTAAACACAGACCCTGTAACCTAGCTAAACACAGACCCTGTTACCGAGCTAAACACAGACCCTGTTACCGAGCTAAACACAGACCCTGTTACCTAGCTAAACACAGACCCTGTAACCTAGCTAAACACAGACCCTGTTACCGAGCTAAACACAGACCCTGTTACCTAGCTAAACACAGACCCTGTAACCTAGCTAAACACAGACCCTGTTACCGAGCTAAACACAGACCCTGTAACCTAGCTAAACACAGACCCTGTTACCGAGCTAAACACAGACCCTGTTACCGAGCTAAACACAGACCCTGTTACCTAGCTAAACACAGACCCTGTAACCTAGCTAAACACAGACCCTGTTACCGAGCTAAACACAGACCCTGTTACCTAGCTAAACACAGACCCTGTAACCTAGCTAAACACAGACCCTGTTACCTAGCTAAACACAGACCCTGTGGAATCAAGTCCTATAGCTGTACCAAGGACCCAGGACCTGTAGACTAGGACCACAACCCATCCAGACAAACAGAGCTCTCTGTGTAGCACGGCAGCAGTAGCAGCTGTAGCAGGAGGTAGGGGCTCACCAAGGTAGGGTCTCACCATTTGTCCTAACATACCCCAGATTCCTGTATTAGATGAGTCGGTTTATGCATGGCTGAGCTTGTTCAAGGGAATCTGTCGAAGAGGAACAACAGAGGCGGCGGAGGGAGTTGGGGGGGGGGGATAAAATGTACTTCCTTGGTGTTACTCTCTTCCTTTCTCACGCATGCTGTTTTTTAATTTTTCTCTCATCCTCCCTCCCTTTCTCTTCCCTCTCTCTCTCACCGCCTCCCAAACCTCTTCTCCCACCTCTCCTCCTCCGGTCTGCAGTTGCTAGGCAACAACTGATTGAGTATGAGGGTGATGCAATTGACCAATTAGAAGCGTTCCAAATGAAAAGTGGTGTCAAGAGTTCCCACGGTAACCTGCAGAGGTCTGTCCAGTTTGAGCCAATATATAAAGTGCCACACACAAACACACATACAGGGGCCTTATCTTATAAAGATGCATTTGTCTGGTAATCCACTTTTTGGTCCATATTTTTGGAACGTCATTAGCTAGGATCAAAGGACACCCTAGAATGTGTAGAAGAATAATGCAGAGTGAGCCTTCAGCCTGATGCTAGTAGGTAAGTATTGTGTCATCAAGTGTAGTTCAGTCAGGGTATCCAGGGTGTAGATGAAAGATTATATGTACCCTGCACCCACCCCACCCCCACCCCCATAGGAACAAAAATCTGTCTCTCTCTCTTTTAAGCTCTTTTTCCATCTCTCAATCCCTTCCTTCTTTTTTTCGACCGCCAGCCTCTCTTTGCCACCCCTCCCCTTCTCTCTTTCTCTCCCTGCACCACCCTTTCTCGTTCCCTGTGTTGGGAACAGGGCCACACTCCATCACCATGCAGACACATCCATCGGACTCTTCCCACAGGTCGTCAGCACAGGGAACATTCTATTAGGCTCTCCTAGACGACCCCTGGCACACAGCTGGGGACCCGTGCTCTGTCTGCCTGACCCAAAACACACTCCTTTAGCCATCCTGCAGATAGCAGCCGGGATGATGATGATGATGAGAACAGTAAGGATGATGCTGGGGATATTGGCAACAATGATAATAAGCTGGTGGTGCTGGTGAACTCAATGTTATTGACATCTACCGTTCAATTTCACTTAAAAAGGATGATGATGAACCGACTCAAAGCTGCCAATCAAGATTTTTTATCCAATCAACGTTTCTGCTGGATCCAGACCTCATTGGTGTGTGTAGTGTATTTCCTGTTAAATGAGTGTCTAGTTAATGACCCTTAACCTACTCACACTACCAACAGTTGGTCAGTTAAGTGTGGCTTTATCGCTCATTGGGGAAATACTGTCATGCTACACACACACACACACGTACACACAAATATTTACCTATACATTCACACCCTTCCTTGAAGGGAGGTGTAATTGTCAGTCTATAAAATAAGATTTCAAAGTTTTCATTAAAATGACTTGGCCCATTTGAATCCCACACACACTGCAGTGAGAAAGACACCACAGGGCGGGGTCTCCCCCCGTGCTGTGATATCTCAGGGAGAAGTTGGGGATATGATGTTGTTCCAGTGGTCTTGAGTGATGGAGATGAGTGGCTACAACAGAAAAACCTAGCAAATTCCACTTTGGTGCAAGTTGGGTCAACCTGTTCTGTTTTTCAGTCGACTGTGGTTATGTTCAAACGCTAGAGCGTTATGTGACCAAAATAGCATGTTGCGTTCAGAGTTCTAGCATGTTGGCTTCTATGCATCGATCCTTTAGAAGATTGTGTGGTCATTAAATTGAACCTGCTTCCCTTTCAGAGGGATTCTCAGGCTTATGTTTCAGTCACACACACACACACACCTACACACATGCACTCAAAAACACACGTGTGTGTTCAGACACACACACAAGCACACACTCAGGCTCAATGTCTGCGGAGGTGTTTTTTCCAAGCTCAAGGACAAGGAGATGCCATTGAGATAGCATGGCCTCTGACTGACACAGTGTGTGGGCGGTGAGGAGGGCAATTATAGAGAGGTTAATTACTGATCTCCCACACCTCTGGCTTTGGCACCCTCACACACACACTTACACTTTACTTTCACATTCAACATGCTCTTACACATTAACAATGCACACACACTGGTATTTTCACATCACACTCCACACACACTCACTTGGGGGGCACGGTCAGACCCAAATGGAGGAGATGTGAACTTTTTGCAACCACTTGTACCAACGGTTAGTGCTGCGTCAGCTCAGTGAGACAAGGCATACAAATAACTCTAGCTGGCACAGAGCTCCCCCCCCACACACACACACACACACACAGAACACACACACTCAGGACCTTGAGCAGACACCTGCCTATGCCCTGTACTAGATATATTGTGTGTAGAATATACACCGTGAGAGGGCAGGGGGGAGGACAGCGTGGCAGACAATAAAGGAAGAGAGACAGATATGCCGGCAGGCAGGTCTGGACTCGGACTGAAAAACGGCCCGGGACTTTGAAACGCAGACTGGACCATGACCGTGTATTATTATTATATATATATATATATACATGTATATTTTTTGCATTATGCTGTGGACGTTTGACCGGCCGTTCGGGAAATCTCTCGACTCTCCCGACGGCCAGTCCGACCCTGCTGGCAGGTCTTCTCACCTTCGAGATGAAGAGACGGGGAGATAAGAGAGATGTCTGCCCCTCAGCATAGTGCCGACCAAGGAGGAGGGAGGGATGAGAGATGGTGAAAGAGAGACGAGAGGGGATGAGAGATGGTGAAAGAGAGACGAGAGGGGATGAGAGATGGTGAAAGAGAGACGAGAGGGGATGAGAGGTGGTGAAAGAGAGACGAGAGGGGATGAGAGATGGTGAAAGAGAGACGAGAGGGGATGAGAGATGGTGAAAGAGAGACGAGAGGGGATGAGAGATGGTGAAAGAGAGACGAGAGGGGATGAGAGATGGTGAAAGAGAGACGAGAGGGTATGAGAGATGGTGAAAGAGAGACGAGAGGGGATGAGAGATGGTGAAAGAGAGACGAGAGGGGATGAGAGATGGTGAAAGAGAGACGAGAGGGGATGGCAGAGATGTCACGGCTGGTTAACGTCTGCCCGCCGCGGGTGACATTGATTAGCGTCTGTCGTCTGCGGGGCGGCGCGCCCGGCAATGAGAAGGTCAGGCAATTAAACCCCGTCTCCGTGGAGACGAGCTGGCACGTCGCCAACATACCTGCCCCTGCTCGGGCACCGACGGGCATGACGCACACAGCTGGTGACACCGGGGCGTCGGGCAGAGATAGGGTGCGTTCTCATGCGTAGCTCATGTGTGGATTCCTGTAACTCTGCTGTAACACTTCTGTTACTTTGCTGTCACTGGGCTGTCACTATGCGGTCACTGTGCGGTTGCTGTGATGCTACCGTGCTGTAAGAGTATGGTTTATGGGATGTCCCTGTGCTTTAACTGTGCTGTTGCTCTGCTGTATCAGTGCTGTTACTGTGCTGGTACTGTGCTGTAAGAGTTCAGGTACTGTGCTGTAATACTTCAGTTACTGTGCTGTGACATTTGACACATTTGACCCTTTCCCAGACTTTCATAGAACGTAACCTGTTTTTGGAAGGATACTGTTGGTTTAAAGCCTTACACATTCATAGAGCATATACAGCTCTTTTGATTTGAGTTTGATTTACTTTTGGATGCACTGTAGCCAGTGTGTTGGAAAACTCTTTAACCAATAGTTTGTCTTGTCAGATTAGTGTTTGTGTATGTGGAACACCCACACATGACACCACACTCACTCCATTAAAGTGGATCTCTGATCGTCAGAGATCAAATATTGCATTTCACCTCTGTCATGGTGTATAACAGTAACACAGATTTCATTAGAAATGTATCTGTACATCATGGTGTGTGTGAGTTGGGTTTATAATGGATGTTCTGACAGGTGAACATGCACTGATGGAATTGGGACTCCAATTATGTCTACTGACACCATTCACGCTGCTGCCACCTGTTCATGGGCTATCAATAATGAATGAATAATGTCATCATACTGCCACTGGCCAGGAAACTGCTAACATGCAGCACGTTTTCCCTGGACTCTTTCTCTGCAATTTCATCTATGTGTGTGTGTGTGTGTGTGTGTGTCTGTGTGTGTGTATGTGTGTGTGTATCTGTGTACACATCTGTGCACCAGCCCCAATTCATTGGTTGCTGCTGACATGCGTTGCCTCAAGGCAAGATGATGAACGTCCAGGATCAATATACCTCAGTGGATCAGGAAGTGCATGATGGGAGGGAGGGAGGGTGGGGGGGGGGTGGCTGATTGTAGCCATACCAGGCTATTAAAACCCAACTCTAGCCACTTAGCTGTGTGACCCTCACTTGAACTAGGTTGTATTCCACTCTCCTCCTCCCTTTTGAGTCCTTGAACCCCCCTTTCTTTTGTCAGTACCATGTCCTCCAAAATCCTGTCATGTTATTATTGGGCTCCAGTAACCTCACCTCTTACATTGTGTAGTGTTAGCATGCTGATACGTTCACCAGTGCTAGTTATTGTAATGACTATTGGGACATTGTTCAGCCGAAATGTTAATAGACAGTTAATTCCGCTGCTATGTAGATTGTTTCATGTTCTTTGGCCTGTTTCTCATAACCAACTGTCGCATAGCAGCCTAGTGCAGTGTGAGAGGAGAGGAGAGACACATTTTGGTGAGTGAGAGCAGGGGTCGGTGAGAAGTGTGAAGAGAAAAGAGGGAGTGAGAAGGAGGGAGGGAGGGAGGGAGGGAGGGGGTGATGAAAGAGAGGGGAGAAACTGATGGAATGAAGAGCATGATATGGGGTAGTTCTTGAGATGAGAGGGAGAGAGCGGGGGGAGAACGAGAGAGGGAGAAATTGCAGTGGGAGCAAGAGAGTGACTGAGAGATGATGGAGAGATGGAAGGATGTGCATGTCTGCTGCTTTAAGGGTCTAGTGTGTGTGTGTGTGTGTGTGCGCGCATGCATGCATGTGTGCACTGTACAGCATCTGCAAATGTGTGTGTGTGTCTCCCCAGATGACAGAGCAGTGTTGTTATCTCTCAGGCACGCCACCTTACCCCCCCCCCCCCCCCCCCTCACCCTCACCCCCCATCCCATCAGCCATCTGTACAGTAATTAACCTGACTGACACGCCAGGCATGCTCACCAGCCACCATGATCGCCTCGACAAATCGTACGACTTCTGTCGGCCAGCTTCTTGCCGAGGGAGGTGTTAGTGGGAGAGTGCGTATGTATGAGAGACGCAACTACTGCCATGCAGAAGAGTGTGTGTGTGTGTGTTTTGTTGTAGAGTGGGAATGCTCTAGAGCTAAGAAACGTAGGTGTACTTCTTTGATCTCTTTCTCTCTTGTCCCTGTCTTCTTCTAATTCGTTATGAAGTCATTATGAGAAAGCTCCACGCTGGACAGATCTCTGTGTAGTGAGGGGAGCAGAAGAGAAGTGTGTAGTAAGAGAGGTGTGTAGTAAGAGAGGGAACAGAGGTTTGACATGCATACCGATCAAGTGAGTCATCTTGTGTAAATGTGTGTGTCCGTTTGTGTCAGTGTGTTTGCAATTTATAGTCGTGGTGTTCTGTTAGTAGTAGTGCATTGCTGCAACTGCCCAAGAACACTTTGCAGTATTTTAGAATGCAGTAAGATCCCGACTTGAGCCCCCTGCTGGTTGGGTTGATGAGGTGCATTTCTACATCGGATGAGTAAACACCACACACACACACAAAGACGGAGGTTTAACATTTGACGCATCTATCATCAGTTAGTTATCATTCATATTTCACATCTGATTCATGAAGATATACATAGATGCATGAATTCTGTCCCCTCACAAATATATTCCTATTGATCCTCTCGTCCCTCTAATGAAATCCAGGTGTAGCTCCCTAGAGGACCAGCTCTGTATCAGCGATGGCATGATTGGATGGAGGAGATCGATACACTGGCAATGAAGAGAGAGAGAGAGAGAGAGAGAGAGAGAGAGAGAGAGAGAGAGAGAGAGAGAGAGAGAGAGAGAGAGAGAGAGAGAGAGAGAGAGAGAGAGAGAGAGAGAGGATGGGGAATGAGAGACAGAATCAGAAAGGGAAAGAGTTAGAGTTAGAGAGAGAGAACTCTCATCTGTGTGTGTGAGATGGCTGGGCACGTATAATTAACCACAACGGTTCAATCTCAATTAATCTGCTTCAGTCAGAATAGTAACGCTATTCTTACCAGTGGCTCTACTGAAGATGAGTCAAGTGTGCCTATTGTGGGTTTGCAGAGCACATACCATGGATATCATCTCCCCTCTGCAGCAGAACTCTAGATGTGTTATGTATGCCACCACGAAGGTTGGTGGAGCCTTGGCAGTTTCCTCTGTGCCCAAATCAATATATTTTCTGCTTTTAGACTTTTGACAGAATTTCCTCCCCTCCTTTCACCCATAATTGTCTCTCTAGTTTAATGTACCAGGGTCTCTCTTTTGCCTTTTCATCTTTCCATTATCTCCTTCTCCCCTCGACCACCATGCCCCCAGGTGGGCACTGCCAGCCCTACGATGCCCTTCACTGCTGGGCAGTGTGCCCAGGGGAGGGTGTCTCAGCACCTGCCCAGTCCCTTCTGGTGATTCCCGACATCTGCCAGCCTGGACCAGCTGAGCCTCAATCACCACCACCTCTCTGACCATCTGACATCCTGCCTTGCTGCCAATACAGCTAGCCTTGTGTGGCCAGCCTGCCAACCACACTAGCATAGCACTGCTAGCCTAGCATAATGCACTCAACCAAATGCACTCAGACAGCTAGCCGGCTAACACAGTTGGCTTAATTCACCACACCAAATTCATTCACTTGGGTGGCCTGCAAACACAACACTCCCCTCTCTCTGTCTTCTTCAGCCCTATGAGAGGGTGCCAGTACAGGCCTGCCCAGTGTGGGGACTGTGCCAGGGCACGCAAGCAAGAAAGCATGTAGTTATTATCCCCAGCTTGTGGCTTCTACTGGTTACCTCTGGGACAACCCCCCCATACCCCCCCCCCTATTAAAGTGTGAAAGTTAGTTAGTTAAAAAGAAAGGATTCCTTCCATACCACTAACTATGTTCCCTAAACAAACATTTCCACACAAACACTAATCCCCTTCAAACCCTTCTTCCATGAACCACAGAATCCATAGTCTCCAGGAATGTGCATGTTTGTCTTGTTGTCTTTTGACTCAGGTATTCTACTTTGCGTGATTGGTCGAGCACCGTCCTCCGCGTAATGATTGGTTGCTGTCCTTGGGGAGGCAGCTTCCTGACAGCTGGGGTAATTGACTGTGGGCCCTTTTATGGATTTCCTGCTCTGAGGTGATGTAGCAGAGGGCTGATCCTGATAGGACCTCGCGGTAGCTCTTTAAGGTCCCCACAGACACAAAGTAGCAGCCTGGCATGGCACTGCCCGCTCACACTTCAGAACCAACAAAGAGTCTGCCATTTTGAAAAGCCTTGTGTAGGTCATGTCGTACATGATACTGTCACAGAGCTGTATGCAGTGGTTCAGTAATCAATGTCAATTCATTTCCTGGCCTCCTGTGTATTTGATATTCTATTACTGTTTATGTATTGGAAAAGTATACACCATGCCTGTTTTAATGTTTTTGAAAGTCAATTACCTTGTATGGATAAGAGGAGGCTTTGTAAAGTCATATATGGAGGCTGTTAGCAAGCTTTGTCATACAGCAAGTAGACTACTGGGCCCAGAAAGCTCTTCATTTTACTTTTATTATAGTTTTTTTTGTCCTCTCTAAAGTATGAAATTGTGTGATCTGAAGCATCTGTGTAGGCCTATGAAGTATGTCTATAAATGGTGTCCTATATTCAAAAGGTGTGTGTGGTTCTGTGTTGCACTGTGTTGGATTGTCTCCGGGCAACAGAACGCAGCCATAAGGTGTTGTCTTTATCAGGGCCAAACCAAGGCAAGGAGTCCCTCTGGGTACCTCTGACTCACCCTCACTTTGGCGTGTATGTGTGTTTGTGTGTGTGTGTGTGTTCATGTATCTGCGGCCACAGCGAGGTGTTTACAAGGCTAACACACACACTCAGTGTGTTCCACTCATGGTGTCAGCTCCCAGAGGCTTCGTATCGATGTTTCCATCATGTCTCCTGCCCATTCTCCAGCTAGCAGGGTGCTGCTGAACATGTCATTCCCAGTGTGTGTGCGTGTGTTTTCATGTGTTTGCATGTGTGTATCGTGTCCGTGTACGTATGTGTGTGTGGCTGTGTGTTTATGTATGTGTGTGTGTGTGTACGTGCTAGCAAGCAGTGGGTCTGTCCTTTACAGCATGTCAGAGAGCTCCGGGAGAGTCCTGCTACATTTCTGCATCATCAGATCCCTGGAACGGAGGTAGAGACAGGGCCAGGGCCCTGAGGGTAGTTGTGGGCACCTAGAGAAGGGAGAGAATGATGGAGAGGTGTAGGAGAAACAGAGGGGTGAGGGCGGTTAGGGGGAAAATGGAGACAGAGAATCAAGGAAAAAGTTGTGGAGGAATAGAGAGTGAGAGAATGCGAACAGCAGGACAAGTGAAAAGGAAAATGACATGGAGAGAGAGAAGAGAGAGAAAGAGAGAGAGAGCGTCAGGGGTCATGCAATGGTCTGGCTCTCATCTCTCCCTCACACCTGAGGACGAGCCGTGGTCATGTGTCCCGGGCCGAGGGGAATGTCAGGGCCGCTTCACGCCGTCTGCCCTCGTTAGCTGTCCTCGCTCCACACACCGCCACACACCTGGGAGAGGGGGGGGGGGGGTCCCTGATGGGGAGATGAAGATGACACGTACAGGGACAGAGAGAGGGACACAGAGGAGGGAAGCAGATGGAGAAAGGTAGACTTAGAGCGGTCGTGTAGAAAGTGAGAGGAGTGAGGAGGAAGCTGAATGAAAACAGTATGCAGAGAAGAAGACAAAAACAACTGTTGGGGGAAAGTGGATAGAGAGGGAGAGACGAGAGGAGGGAGCAATATTGAAAATCCTCTACAGTCAACAAATATGACAGACTACAGATAAATATGTGTGGCTCCTAGAGTCAACACACACAAATACACGAAGCACTACTAACCCAGGAGCACATCAACATACAGAACCTTTGCTAGTAATCTATGTCTCTGCTGAGGCTTTCCTGTGGATAACAGAGCCAATTAAAGAAGCACAACATAGAACTCATGGCAACAAGGCCTCAGAGGACACAATTATGACACCCTCGCTCCCCTCACAGTGACAAGGGGAATAGGAGAGAGGGGGCAGGCAGAGACCAGGGAAAGAGGGATTCATAGAAAGAGAATATTGTGTTAGTTGTCCCTCTACTGGATGTAGGAAGGTTTCTTTTTTTCTGCTTTCCAAATCAATCACATCGGCAGCATAAAGAGTATTTTTCTGGGAGCACTGTTATTAATACATTTGCGTCTGTTCTTATTGAGGAATTCTGCTGTTCTATGCTCTATCCCTGCCTGTTATAAACCATAAAAAGAGCCCATGTTCTGTAGGGCTATTTCCTTGTGTCCAATCCCTGTTGCATTTCATGTTATCAGGATCCCGAGAGCAATTAAACTAGAAACACGTAGCGCTCACTCTGGAAATACCCCCCATGTTCAATTATTGTTAACATGGTAGATCATTTCCTCCATAAGATGCAATTTGGTATAATGGTTTGCAAATCAATAAAGCTTTGGTAAACATTGAATGAAGCAGATGATAGGGATACTTCCTAGCTATTAAATTATTTCCTGGAACTGTTGTTTGAGAAAGGATGTTGGGTAATGTAGTGCACTAGGTCAACCAATAAGAGAGAGTAATTATAAATATGATGATGCTGGTTTAGAGTAAGCAGCTCTTGGCACCCACATGTCCCTAATTTGTCACATAGAAAAGTGAAAGGTTTGCATGAATGTCACACTTAAACCCAGGTTTAAAGGGAGCCAATAGATTTGAGTAATTTTCCCTTGAAACAGTTATCTTTATTTGAGATGGAGGTCAATGTGTCCCACAGTGCAACCCACTCACACTCTCACACACACACACACTAGAGATATGTGTGTGTACGTGTAGTAGACAATATAAATGTGCTGTCACTGCCATATTCCTGGGTGTGGTGTAAGCAGACAGCAATCTTAGGAGGTGTTGGTTCAGAGTGTGATGGAAGGTTACTCGGACACCATCTTTCTCTGTTTAGTGTGTGTGTGAGTGTGTGTGTGTGTGTGTGTATATGTGTGTGTGTCTTGTTGGAAGGAGAGGGGGTGAGGCTGCTCTAATGACTTGTCAAGTCTGCTGGCTGATGCTCATTCAGAGCACGTGTCCTTGACTCAGCCAGGATGTATGGAGGCCCAGACAGTCACAAATCCTCTTGTTAGTTCACCTTATATCTGAACTCATTCTCTCTCTCCTGTGTTCGTTAACGTGATAGCTGGCCTCCCCCTGTCTGGTGTGGGGCATGGGGATGTTTCTGTGCAGGCTGTATGTGCTATGTGTGCATATTGATACTAAGTGTATGTTCATATGTGGGAGGTTTGTGACTGTGTTATCCTCGGCACTTAAAACAGTCCCTGATAAACCATTGCCAGTGTGCTGGCAGCCAGATAATATCTTCTTCAGTGCCGTCTCTGCGAGGCAGAAGACTAGATTCAACTGGATTATGAAGGGACATTAGATGAAGGAAATATTCCAGTGAAACCATTGTGTCTTCCATAACGAATGGGTGTGAAGCAATACTGCTCGATTTGCATATTTAAATATGCTCAATGTTCAGGGTTAGCCGTTTGCGCTAATGACGCGTTTAGTGCTTAATAAATCAGTTAAGGCAGCTTCCTGCTGGAGTTTGTGTGTGTGCATGTGTGTGTGTGTGTGTTCTGCCAACACACACACATCACACACAGTTCTGCTCTGCCAAGCCTCTTTGAAGTCCTGTTGTTTGAGGTCACCTATAATGTTCTGCTGGGCAGAGAATAAGAAATTGAAAGGAAAGAGACAAAATGTGCTTTTTTCCATCTTCTGGGTGATTATCTCCACTTAGAAACCCTACAGTAGTTCCACTGGGTAGATTGATTTGTCCAGGAGAGCCAGGACCCTTCTCCAGCCTGACCTGCTTGGCCTGCCTGCATGTAGGTCAGCACAGGCCAGGGGCAGTCCTCTCTTCCTCCCGCCCTCCATCTCTTCCTCCATGTCTTCCTCCTTCCCTCTTCCTCCAGCTATCCAGCCAGCCATCCATCCATCCATCCATCCATGCATATCTCTCTATCCTTCTGATTCTCTTTGTCACTCCCAGCCTCCTCCCTCCAGTACTGTCAACGTTACCCTTCCTTCTCCTTCTCTCACTGTGTCCTCTTATCACTCTCTATGAGATGACAACTCCCATCATGTAACTGTTTATTCACCAGGCATCTAAAGAGCATTGTGTGTGTGTACGTGTGCATGCAATTGTGTAGATGGCACTGGCACTGGTACATTGGTTCCTTAAACAGCTCTCCTGTTGTACAGACACTGATTCACTGGCTAGACTCGTCTGCATTGATCTCTCTCCCCCTCTCTCCCCCTCTCTTCATCTCTGTCCCTCTCTCTCTCTCTCTAGCTCTCCACATTCTCTATCACTGTTCATCTTTGTCTATTTCTTCTCCTTCTGGAAATACCACTGACAAAGTGACATAAATCCTTGCCACAAACTCCAGATATATTTTCTCTATCTCGCTCTCTCCCTCTTTCTCTCTCTCCTTCACTCCTCCATGGAATCCCTTTTGTAATGGCCATTGCAAGTGATGGAGTGTTTCTGTCAAAAAGCTGATGGCTCATCTATACACACAATACACACACACACACACGAGACACACATACATACCCAATGTACACTGTCATCAGAAGTCTGTAGAAGCTGTACTGTACACGAGAATGAGAGAACTCTCTATCCCCCCTCCCCCTCTCTCTGTACCTACCTCTCTCTAACTCCATTCCTCCTCCCTCCCCTTTCCCTCCCTCCCTCTCTTCAAAGACCCCAGTCCTGTCAGTATCCTTCTTGTCGACAGGCACATTAAAAGGCCTAACGTGCTGATAAATGACAGTAAAACACTGTCACCATGCCAACACCAGCATCATCATCATCACATAGCCACCCGATATCATAGCTGCTGCTCCGGGCCACTCAGCCCACCGGCTGTTGCCTGGCAACCCCCCAGACGGTCTGTTGGGCTGGTCTGGTGTGATAGTCGGCCATTTTGCTAATTGTATTATCATTGTAGTTCAGCTGAAGTTGCAGAACTGGGGCCTAGGAGACTTGGAACTCATGCATAGATAGATGTAAAGCTCAGTTGGGAAGTGACCTGCTTGTGTGATTTAACATCCAACCATGTCTCTCTTCTCCTCTCTCTTGTCCTCTCCTCTCATCAGACACAGGGATGGTGTGCCTCGTAAATAGTTCCTCCTTTCGTTCCCTGACCTACTTCTCAGTTCCTCCTCAACTTCTTTTCAGGCAGCATGCGTAGGAGCCTTGATCCCCCGCCCACCCCACGCATTCCCAAAGCCAATGGACATCCTCTATGATCATCCGAGAATAGTCTCCTCCACGTCATTGCTACGCATGCATATGTTTGTTCAGTGTATGCGTCGAGAGTTGACGGCAGAGCTTGTGTCACACGGAACTGCTCTTAGTGCTATCTCAGTACACAGTGGCGTCGCCTTCTGCAGTTTTTATGTTCGCACGCAAAGGTCTTTCGAAACTCACTCACTCACACTTTGAGACAGAGAGAGGCAGCGCTGACTTGTTTGGTCCGTGTTGACCCTTTGCTGGGTCCGGACACTGACCCCAATCAACCCTTTGAGTATGACTTCTA